>NC_082718.1:27651811-27699311 GCF_030144855.1 Hypanus sabinus
TCACCTTGTTCTCAGTGTGTTCCAATCACCTTGTTCTCAGTGTGTTCCAGTCACCTTGTTCTCAGTGTGTTCCAGTCACCTTGTTCTCAGTGTGTTCCAATCACCTTGTTCTCAGTGTGTTCCAGTCACCTTGTCCTCAGTGTGTTCCAGTCACCTTGTTCTCAGTGTGTTGCAGTGACCTTGTTCTCAGTGTGTTCCAGTCACCTTGTTCTCAGTGTGTTCCAGTCACCTTGTTCTCAGTGTGTTCCAGTCACCTTGTTCTCAGTGTGTTCCAATCACCTTGTTCTCAGTGTGTTCCAGTCACCTTGTTCTCAGTGTGTTCCAACACCTTGTTCTCAGTGTGTTCCAGTCACCTTGTTCTCAGTGTGTTCCAGTCACCTTGTTCTCAGTGTGTTCCAATCACCTTGTTCTCAGTGTGTTCCAGTCACCTTGTTCTCAGTGTGTTCCAGTCACCTTGTTCTCAGTGTGTTCCAGTCACCTTGTTCTCAGTGTGTTCCAGTCACCTTGTTCTCAGTGTGTTCCAGTCACCTTGTTCTCAGTGTGTTCCAGTCACCTTGTTCTCAGTGTGTTCCAATCACCTTGTTCTCAGTGTGTTCCAATCACCTTGTTCTCAGTGTGTTCCAGTCACCTTGTTCTCAGTGTGTTCCAATCACCTTGTTCTCAGTGTGTTCCAGTCACCTTGTTCTCAGTGTGTTCCAGTCACCTTGTTCTCAGTGTGTTCCAGTCACCTTGTTCTCAGTGTGTTCCAATCACCTTGTTCTCAGTGTGTTCCAATCACCTTGTTCTCAGTGTGTTCCAGTCACCTTGTTCTCAGTGTGTTCCAACACCTTGTTCTCAGTGTGTTCCAGTCACCTTGTTCTCAGTGTGTTCCAATCACCTTGTTCTCAGTGTGTTCCAGTCACCTTGTTCTCAGTGTGTTCCAATCACCTTGTTCTCAGTGTGTTCCAGTCACCTTGTTCTCAGTGTGTTCCATCACCTTGTTCTCAGTGTGTTCCAGTCACCTTGTCTCAGTGTGTTCCAGTCACCTTGTTCTCAGTGTGTTCCAGTCACCTTGTTCTCAGTGTGTTCCAGTCACCTTGTTCTCAGTGTGTTCCAATCACCTTGTTCTCAGTGTGTTCCAGTCACCTTGTTCTCAGTGTGTTCCAATCACCTTGTTCTCAGTGTGTTCCAGTCACCTTGTTCTCAGTGTGTTCCAGTCACCTTGTTCTCAGTGTGTTCCAATCACCTTGTTCTCAGTGTGTTCCAGTCACCTTGTTCTCAGTGTGTTCCAGTCACCTTGTTCTCAGTGTGTTCCAGTCACCTTGTTCTCAGTGTGTTCCAGTCACCTTGTTCTCAGTGTGTTCCAGTCACCTTGTCCTCAGTGTGTTCCAGTCACCTTTGTTCTCAGTGTGTTCCAGTCACCTTGTCCTCAGTGTGTTCCAGTCACCTTGTCCTCAGTGTGTTCCAATCACCTTGTTCTCAGTGTGTTCCAGTCACCTTGTTCTCAGTGTGTTCCAATCACCTTGCTCTCAGTGTGTTCCAATCACCTTGTCCTCAGTGTGTTCCAGTCACCTTGTTCTCAGTGTGTTCCAGTCACCTTGTCCTCAGTGTGTTCCAGTCACTTTGTTCTCAGTGTGTTCCAGTCACCTTGTCCTCAGTGTGTTCCAGTCACCTTGTCCTCAGTGTGTTCCAGTCACTTTGTTCTCAGTGTGTTCCAGTCACCTTGTTCTCAGTGTGTTCCAGTCACCTTGTTCTCAGTGTGTTCCAATCACCTTGTTCTCAGTGTGTTCCAGTCACCTTGTCCTCAGTGTGTTCCAATCACCTTGTTCTCAGTGTGTTCCAGTCACCTTGTTCTCAGTGTGTTCCAGTCACCTTGTTCTCAGTGTGTTCCAATCACCTTGTTCTCAGTGTGTTCCAGTCACCTTGTTCTCAGTGTGTTCCAGTCACCTTGTCCTCAGTGTGTTCCAGTCACTTTGTTCTCAGTGTGTTCCAGTCACCTTGTCCTCAGTGTGTTCCAGTCACCTTGTCCTCAGTGTGTTCCAGTCACCTTGTTCTCAGTGTGTTCCAATCACCTTGTTCTCAGTGTGTTCCAATCACCTTGTTCTCAGTGTGTTCCAGTCACCTTGTTCTCAGTGTGTTCCAGTCACCTTGTTCTCAGTGTGTTCCAGTCACCTTGTTCTCAGTGTGTTCCAGTCACCTTGTTCTCAGTGTGTTCCAGTCACCTTGTTCTCAGTGTGTTCCAGTCAACTTGTTCTCAGTGTGTTCCAGTCACCTTGTTCTCAGTGTGTTCCAATCACCTTGTTCTCAGTGTGTTCCAGTCACCTTGTTCTCAGTGTGTTCCAGTCACCTTGTTCTCAGTGTGTTCCAGTCACCTTGTTCTCAGTGTGTTCCAGTCACCTTGTTCTCAGTGTGTTCCAATCACCTTGTTCTCTGTGTGTTCCAGTCACCTTGTTCTCAGTGTGTTCCAGTCACCTTGTTCTCAGTGTGTTCCAGTCACCTTGTTCTCAGTGTGTTCCAGTCACCTTGTTCTCAGTGTGTTCCAATCACCTTGTTCTCAGTGTGTTCCAGTCACCTTGTTCTCAGTGTGTTCCAGTCACCTTGTACTCAGTGTGTTCCTGTCACCTTGTCCTCAGTGTGTTCCAGTCACCTTGTTCTCAGTGTGTTCCAGTCACCTTCTCCTCAGTGTGTTCCAGTCACCTTGTTCTCAGTGTGTTCCCGTCACCTTGTTCTCAGTGTGTTCCAGTCACCTTGTTCTCAGTGTGTTCCAACAACTTGTTCTCAGTGTGTTCCAGTCACCTTGTTCTCAGTGTGTTCCAGTCACCTTGTTCTCAGTGTGTTCCAATCACCTTGTTCTCAGTGTGTTCCAGTCACCTTGTTCTCAGTGTGTTCCAGTCACCTTGTTCTCAGTGTGTTCCAGTCACCTTGTTCTCAGTGTGTTCCAATCACCTTGTTCTCAGTGTGTTCCAGTCACCTTGTTCTCAGTGTGTTCCAATCACCTTGTTCTCAGTGTGTTCCAGTCACCTTGTTCTCAGTGTGTTCCAGTCACCTTGTTCTCAGTGTGTTCCAATCACCTTGTTCTCAGTGTGTTCCAATCACCTTGTTCTCAGTGTGTTTCAGTCACCTTGTTCTCAGTGTGTTCCAGTCACCTTGTTCTCAGTGTGTTCCAGTCACCTTGTTCTCAGTGTGTTCCAGTCACCTTGTTCTCAGTGTGTTCCAGTCACCTTGTTCTCAGTGTGTTCCAGTCACCTTGTCCTCAGTGTGTTCCAATCACCTTGTCCTCAGTGTGTTCCAGTCACCTTGTTCTCAGTGTGTTCCAATCACCTTGTTCTCAGTGTGTTCCAGTCACCTTGTTCTCAGTGTGTTCCAGTCACCTTGTTCTCAGTGTGTTCCAGTCACCTTGTTCTCAGTGTGTTCCAATCACCTTGTTCTCAGTGTGTTCCAGTCACCTTGTTCTCAGTGTGTTCCAGTCACCTTGTTCTCAGTGTGTTCCAGTCACCTTGTTCTCAGTGTGTTCCAGTCACCTTGTTCTCAGTGTGTTCCAGTCACCTTGTACTCAGTGTGTTCCAGTCACCTTGTTCTCAGTGTGTTCCAGTCACCTTGTCCTCAGTGTGTTCCAATCACCTTGTCCTCAGTGTGTTCCAGTCACCTTGTCCTCAGTGTGTTCCAGTCACCTTGTTCTCAGTGTGTTCCAACAACTTGTTCTCAGTGTGTTCCAATCACCTTGTTCTCAGTGTTCCAATCACCTTGTTCTCAGTGTGTTCCAGTCACCTTGTTCTCAGTGTGTTCCAGTCACCTTGTTCTCAGTGTGTTCCAGTCACCTTGTTCTCAGTGTGTTCCAATCACCTTGTTCTCAGTGTGTTCCAATCACCTTGTTCTCAGTGTGTTCCAATCACCTTGTTCTCAGTGTGTTCCAGTCACCTTGTTCTCAGTGTGTTCCAGTCACCTTGTTCTCAGTGTGTTCCAATCACCTTGTTCTCAGTGTGTTTAATCACCTTGTTCTCAGTGTGTTCCAGTCACCTTGTTCTCAGTGTGTTCCAGTCACCTTGTTCTCAGTGTGTTCCAATCACCTTGTTCTCAGTGTGTTCCAATCACCTTGTTCTCAGTGTGTTCCAGTCACCTTGTTCTCAGTCTGTTCCAATCACCTTGTTCTCAGTGTGTTCCAATCACCTTGTTCTCAGTGTGTTCCAACACCTTGTTCTCAGTGTGTTCCAGTCACCTTGTCCTCAGTGTGTTCCAATCACCTTGTTCTCAGTGTGTTCCAGTCACCTTCTCCTATCCCTACTGGCACATGCCTCAGAGATTACCATCCTTAGGGTCCCATTTTTCAGCTTCTGACTGACTGTAGCTCCCTATATTCTCTCTGCAGGACCTCATCCATTTACCTACCAATGTTGTTGGAACCAATATGTAGTATGACCCTCCCTGACTCTCACCTTTAAGAAAGCTGTGGACCTGATCAGAGACATCCCTGATTCTGGCACCTAGAAGGCACTGTATCATTCGTGAGTTTCTTTCAAGTCCATGTAATCTCCTGTCTGTTCCCCTATCTATTGAATCCCATATCACCACTGCTCTCTTTGTCTCCCCTCACCTTCCCTCTGAGCCACAATGCCACAGACTCCTCGCTGTAGCTTTTCCCTGGTATGGCATTATCCCCATCAGTATCCAACGTGGTATGCTTGTCATTGAGGAGAACACTTAAAATGCCACAAGCAACTGTCTATCTGATCTCAGTCTCAACCAATGCATTTTTGGTTCAGTTCAATTCTAGTGGAATCCCATTCACATCATTTTGCAATTTGGAAGAAAATAAGTTTTAAAAAGCAGTTGAGGAATCTAAACAAACTAGCTATAAATGTTAGAGCAAGCATGAGGAAATCTGCAGATGCTGGAAATTCAAACAACAACACACACAAAATGCTGGTGGAACACAACAGGCCAGGCAGCATCTATAGGGAGAAGTGCTGTCAGGACGAAGGGACTCGGCCCGAAACGTTGACGGCACTTCTCCCTGTAGACGCTGCCTGGCCTGCTGTGTTCCACCAGCATTTTGTGTGTGTTGTTGTTTTATAAACGTTAGAGTTATTTTTCACATGTCCATCGAAACGGGCAGTGAGATGTGTTGTTTGTGTCAGAGGAAGCCAGAGCACCCAGGGGAAATCATGCAGTCTTGGGGACAGTGTACAAACTCCTCACAGACAGTGTTGGGAATCGAACCCTGATTGGTGATCCCTGGCACAGTAAAGCAATTGCATTAACCGTTGTGTTACAGCACTGCTCCATGAAAAGAAAATGAGGAAGAACCTCGAATGAAAATTGGTGAAAAGTCTCAGCAATCAATAAAATAATTCAGCTGATTAACTGCAAACAAGAGAAAAGCTGCAGATACTGGAAACCTTAGTAATACTGTACACAAAATGCTGGAGCAGCTCCGCAGGTCAGGCAGTGTTTATGGAGAAGAGCAAACAGTGGACATTTTGGGCCAAAACCCCTCATCAGGACTGATGAACTGTTTTCTTAACTAACTAATGGATGAGAGGAATTGCCAATCCATCTTGAGTTAAGATGATGGTTGTGTGGCAATTCCTAGAAGTTCTCCTGTGCATGTTGAGGAAGTGCTCTCTACTAACACTCTCTGGCCTCTCCCACAAAGCCAATGTCTAATCCAATCTACTGCTCATCTTGAATGCCAAGTGACTGAACATTCTTGTCCAATCTCCAATGCAACCTTGTCAAATGCCTTGTTAAAGTCCATAAAGATTATATCCACTGCCTTGCCTTCATCCACTTTACTGGTAACTCCCTCGAAAAACTCTATAAGATTGGTTAGACATGACCTACCACGCACAAAGCCATGCTGACTATCTCTAAGTAGCCCATGTCTGTCCAAATACCCATATATCCGGTCCCTTAGAATACCTTCCAATAACTTTCCAACTAATGGCATCAGGCTCACTGGCCTATAATTTCCTAGTTTATTTTTAGAGCCTTTCTTAAACATTGGGTATCCTCCAGTCCTCTGGTACCTCACCTGTCACTAAGAATGGTTTAAATATCTCTTCTAGGGCCCCTACGATTTCTGCACTTGCCTCCCACAGTGTCTGAGGGAGCTCCTTGTCAGGCCCTTGGGATCTGTCTGTCCTGATTTGCCTCAAGATAGTAAACACCTCCTCCTCTATTTTCTGTATAGGGTTCATGACCTCACTGCTGCTTTGCCTCATTTCTGTAGATCCTGCGTCTGTTTGCTGAGTAAATACAGTTGCAAAAAATGTATTTAAGATCCCTGCCATCTCTTCTGGCTTCATCCATGCATGACCATTCTGATCTTCCAGAGGACCAATTTTGTCCCTTGCAATCATTTTGCTCTTAACATATCAGTAGAATCCCTTAGAATTCTCCTTCGTTGTCCCTGTTAGGGGATCCTCATGCCTTCTTTTAGCCCTCCTGATTTCTTTCTTAAATGTTCTCTTGCATTTCTTATACTCCATAACACTCTTTTTTTCTTAACCAGGGCCTCAATATCTTTTGAACGCCAAGGTTCCCTTCATCTGTTATCTTTACCTTTTATTCTGACAGGTACAGACAAGTTTTGTACTCTCAAAATTTCACTTTTGAAGGCCTCCCACTTATCAAGTTTATCTTTGCCAAAAAAGAGCTTGTCCCAATCTTCACTTGCCAGATCCTTTCTGATAGCATCAAATCTGGCCTTTCTGCAATTTAGAATCTCAACCCAAGGACCAGACCTATACTTTTCCATATTTACTTTGAAACTAATGTCATTGTGATCACTAGGTGCAAAGTGTTCCATTGCACTAACTTCTGTCACCTGTCCTGTCTCATTCCCTAATCAAGAATCGCATGTTCTCTCGTTGGGCCTTCTACGTACTGATGAAGGAAATTTTCCTGAACACATTTGACAAACTCTATCCCATCTAATCCTTTTACAGTATGGGACTCACATTCAAAATGTGGGAAGTTAAAATCACCTACTATAATAACCTTGTGCCTCTTGCAACAGTCTGTGATGTTTCTACAAATTTGTTTCTCTTAATCCTGCGGACTGTTGTGCGCTCTGTAATAACACCCCATTAACGTGATCATACCTTTCTCATCCCTCAGTTCTTCCCGTAATCCTTCACTAGACAAGTTTTCCAGTTTGCTCAGACTGAGCACAGCTGTGACAGTTTCCCTGGCTATTAGCAGCACCTCTTCCCCTTCAATCCCTCCTGCTCTGTCACGCCTAAAACAACAGAACTCTGGATTATTGAGCTATCAGTCCTGCCCCTCCTGCAACCAAGTCTCACCAATGGCTACAATATCATAATTCCAGGTGTTGATCCATGCCCTGAGCTCACCTGCCTTTCCTGCTTTTTGCATTGAAATATACACAGCTCAGGACACCATGCTCAACCTTTTGACTCCTGACTTTGTCTGAGGTCTAAATAACATCTGTCTTCACAATCTGTTCTGGCACTCTGGTTCCCATCCCCCTGCAGCACTAGCTTAAACCTCCCTGTTGCAGCACTGGAAAATCTTTTTGCTAGGATATTAGTCCCCCTCCAAACTGTTTCTCCTGTACAGACCCAACCTTCCCTGGAAGAGAGCCCGATGATCCAAAAGAATGATTCCCTTCCTCCTACAGCAACTCCTTAGCCATGTGTTAAACTGTATAACATTTCTATTTCTGACCTCATTAGTATGTAGCACAGGTAGCGACCCTGAGACAAAACTCTGGAGGTCCTGCCCTTTAACTTAGCACCTAACTTCCTGAACTCACTTTGCAGAACCTCTTTACCTTTCCTACGAATGCAATTAGTAACTGCATGGACTATCACCTCTGGCAGTTCACCCCTTCATCTAAGAATGCTGAGGTCTCGATCTGAGATGTCCTGGACCCTGGCACCCAGGAGGCAACATACCATCTGGGAATCTTGTTTTCATCCTCAGAACCTCCCTTCTGTTCCCCTAACTAACAAATCCCCTATCACCACAGCATGCTGCTTCTCCCCCCTTCCCTTCAGAGTCACAGAGACAGACTCAGTGCCAGAGACCTGACCTCTGTGACTTTTCTCTGCTGGGTCCCCCAAACAGTATCCAAAGTGGTGTATCTATTGTTGAGGGGGATGGCCACAGGGGTACTCTGCACTGGCTGTTTAACCCGCTTCTCCTTCCTGACTGCTACCCAGTTTCCTGTGTCCTGCACCTTTAATGTAACTATCTCTCTATGTGTCCTATATATCACCCTTTCAGCCTCCCAAAATATCCAGAGTTCATCCAGTTTCAGCTCCAACTCCTTAACGTGGTGTGTCAGAAGCTGCAGCTGGATGCACTTCTCATAAGTATAATCGCCAGGGACACTGAAGGTCTCCCAGTCTTCCCACATTCTGCAGGAGGAGCATTTAACTATCCTGCCTGACACCTCTACTGTTCGAACTGAGGAAATATAAAGAAGGAAAAACAATAAATAAACCGGAGGGAAAAAAAATCCATCTACAGCTTTTTTTGCTTTCTCTCACTCAGAAGCCTTGAAGAGCTAATGTTTCAGTCTAACACTGTGCACTCCAACAACAGCCACTCTGATTGCCCCTGCCTTATTTTAATTTGTTCTTGCCAATCCATCCCAATCCTTGATTGGGCACAGCTCAACACACCAAGCTGCTGTGAGTCGATGCATTATGCACTCTATCAGCAAACCTGAATGAGCTACCTCTTCTCACGTTTCGGATATCCAAGTGGCCACTCCTCATAACAATGACCTCATTCACTCTGTTGTACTTCTTTGTTCCACTGTGAATGATTGAAAGAAAATGAACTACAGGGTAGTAAATGGACTCTGATGATAAATTTACTTTGAACTTTGACCTTTATTGCATGCACTATCTCTATTCTCGTGGTGAAAGGTGTTGATCTCTCAGGTCCTGTTAAGACCTTGTAATCTGTTGCAGTGCACCAGCACATATGAATATCTTTAGTCTGAATGCCATCCTTACGTATTATTTCATTCTTTCAGCGCACTGAAGTTGTACAAGGAGGAAACAATGTCAGAATGCAAAAATATAAACACGCGATATCCTGTAGATGCCAGAGTGACACACACAAAATTGCTGAAGGAACTCAGCAAGTCGGGCAGAGGAATTAACTGTAAATGTTTCAGGCCAAGACCTTAACTGTTTATTCCTGATCTCAGTCCAAATCGTCAACTGCTTATTGCTCTCCCTAGATGCTGCCTGACCTGCTGAGTTCCTCCGGCATTTTGTTTGTGTCACAAGCACAGAGAAAGTGCAGTGTAGGCAGATACTAACTACTGTGTAAGGCCATAACAAGATAGATTGTAAAATAAAAGGTCAGTTCTACTGTACTAAGGGGCCGTTGGACAGTCTTATAACAGCAGACTAGAAGCTGTCCTAGAGCCTGTTGGTACCAACTTTCAGACTTTTGTATCTTCTGCCTGATTGGGAGGTGGGGGGTGGGTGGGTGGGAGAAGACTGAATGTCTGGGTTGGGTTACGTCTAATTAATTTGGCTAATTTACTGAGGCATGGAGAAGTATAGACAGTCTATGAATGGAAAGCTGGTTTCTGTGATATTTTAGCTGTGGTACACCTGACAGTGTTTTGACTTTGGTTTTGAGAAGTCAAACATTTGGGCTGCTTTTTGAAGAACACCCAGACACTAACCTGTCTTGTAGCCATGTTATACTTCCATTAGGCCTGATTAAATTTCAAGTCAATTGTAATCTCCAGACTGTTAAAGTATAGACCATAGAACAAGACACACAGAACAGGCTCTTCAGCCCACAATGTTGTGCCTGTGGCGACCCATTTCCTGGCACATCCGAACCGGCTCGCAATTAGATAGCCTACGGGGGTTTGCGAGCACAGAGCTTTGGAGCCTCTTCGCCACGGGGGGCAGGTTGAGGGAAGCTTAAAAGTGAGGCTGAGGATTTTGAATAAAGTTTTTTCCTTCAACTGCAGTTACCGACTCCGTGTCGTAACTTTAGCGCTGCGTGTAGCACACCGCTACAATTGGTGACCCCGACGGTCCAAACGATTTTTGGACCAGAAATGACCGACGCCGCATCTGTTTCGTTGAAACTGCCGGGTTTCTGGACACAGCGACTGAACCTATGGTTCCAGCAAGCCGAAGCCCAATTCCACGTTCACCGGATCACCTCAGAAGACACCCGCTACTACTACGTGGTGAGCTCCCTCGACCAGGACACAGCGGCCCAGGTTGCGGAGTTCATACAGTTGCCCCCGGCAGACGGCAAGTACACGGAATTCAAAGCCCTGCTCCTCAGGACTTTCGGACTCTCACGGCGCGAGCGGGCTGCCTGTTTACTGCACCTGGATGGCTTGGGCGACAGACCTCCATCGGCTTTAATGAATGAGATGTTGTCTCTCGCTGACGGACACACACCCTGCCTCATGTTTGAGCAGGCATTCCTGGAGCAGCTGCCCGAGGACATACGCCTGCTGCTGTCCAACGCGGATTTCAGTGACCCCCGGAAGGTGGCAGCCCGGGCGGACTTGCTGTGGAATGCCAAAAAGGTGAGCCGGGCGTCCATCGCACAGATCTCCCAGCCACGCTCCCGGCAGCAAACCAGTCCAGGCCCGGCCGCAGAGCCCGCCAACCCCCGGCCCAATGAACACTGGTGCTTCTACCACCAGCAGTGGGGCGCAGAAGCCCGCCGTTATCGCCCGCCCTGCAAGTTCCCGGGAAACGCCAGGGCCAGCCGCCGCTGATGGCTACGGCGGCTGGCCATCGGGATAGCCTCCTGTATGTGTGGGATAGAAGGTCGGGACGCCGGTTTTTGGTCGATACTGGGGCTGAGATCAACGTTTTACCTCCGACGAGTTACGACACCCACAGCAGGGCACCGGGTCCCCCCCGAGGGCTGTGAATGGCAGCACAGTAAGGACCTATGGCACCCGTCAGGTGCAGCTACAGTTCAGCTCCAGCCGGTTCACGTGGGACTTTACACTGGCCGCCGTAGCCCAACCGCTTCTGGGTGCGGATTTTTTGCGAGCTCACAGCCTACTGGTCGACCTGCCCAGGAAGAGACTGGTACATGCCGAGACCTTTCAGACGTTCTCCCTGGGTGCAGCCCAGTTGCCAGCCCCTCACCTCAGCTCCATCACGCTGTCCGACAATGACTTCACCAGGGTCCTGGCAGATTTCCCATCGGTTCTGGCACCGCAGTTCACAGCGGCCATGCCCCGACACGGCGTACAGCACCACATCCCGACCCAGGGACCACCCCTCTACGCCCGCGCTCGGCGGCTTCCCCCGGACAAGCTCCGACTGGCGAAGGAGGAGTTCCAGAGGATGGAGGAATTGGGGATCATCCGGCGGTCCGACAGCCCATGGGCCTCCCCTCTGCACATGGTGCCCAAAGCGACGGGAGGCTGGAGACCGTGCGGCGACTACCGCAGGCTGAACGAGGCTACCACACCGGACCGCTACCCTGTGCCGCACATTCAGGACTTTGCAGCAAACCTGCACGGATCTTCTCCAAGATAGACCTTGTCCGAGGGTACCATCAAATCCCGATGCATCCTGACGACGTCCCCAAAACGGCTCTCATCACCCCGTTTGGCCTTTTCGAGTTCCTCCGCATGCCGTTCGGCCTGAAGAATGCCGCACAGACGTTCCAGCGGTTAATGGACGCAGTGGGACGGGACCTGGACTTCGCATTCATCTATTTGGATGACATCCTCATAGCCAGCAGCAGTCGTCAGGAGCATCTGTCCCACCTCCGTCAACTCTGCGCCTGACTGAGTGAGTACGGTCTATCAACCCCACCAAATGCCAGTTCGGACTCGATACCATTGACTTCCTGGGCCACAGGATTACTAAAGACGGGGCAACCCCTCTGTCCGCTAAGGTAGATGCGGTAAGCCACTTTCCCCGACCCACCACGATCAAAGGCCTTCAGGAATTCGTAGATATGGTCAATTTCTACCGCCGCTTCCTCCCTTCAGCTGCCCGGATCATGCGCCCCCTGTTCGCCCTGATGTCGGGTCCGAGCAAGGACATTACCTGGGACGAGGAGTCCACCGCCGCTTTCGTTCAAACGAAGGAAACTTTGGCGAATGCCGCAATGCTAGTACATCCCAGAATGGATGTCCCTACCGCCCTCACAGTGGACGCATCTAACACGGCAGTCGGTGGGGTGCTGGAGCAACTCATCGCAGGACGCTGGCAACCCCTGGCGTTTTTCAGCAAACACCTGCGGCCACCTGAGCTCAAGTACAGTGCTTTCGACCGGGAACTGTTGGCGCTCTACCTGGCAATCCTGCATTTCAGGTACTTCCTAGAAGGTCGGCCCTTCACCGCATTCACGGACCACAAACCTCTTACCTTTGCGTTTACGAAAGCGTCCGACCCCTGGTCATCCCGCCAGCAACGCCACCTGTCCTACATCTGTGAATACACGACGGATGTCCGGCACGTCTCGGGTAAGGACAATGTCGTGGCGGATGCGCTCTCTTGCCCTACCGTTCATGCCTTTTCCCAAGGGGTAGACTTTGAGGCACTGGCAGAGGCGCAGCAGGCGGATGAGGAGATTCCGAGTTACAGAACCGCAGTCTCCGGTTTGCAGCTCCAGGACCTCCCCGTGGGCCCGGGAGAGAGGACCCTACTCTGTGACGTCGCCACTGGCCAGCCCCGTCCCGTCGTCCCGACAGCCTGGCGGCGCCGTGTTTTCAACTCCATTCATAACTTGGCGCATCCCTCCATCCGGACAACTGCCCGGATGGTTTCCAGCAGGTTCGTTTGGCACGGACTCCGCAAACAGGTCAGTGAATGGGCCAAAACGTGCATGCACTGCCAGACGGCCAAGGTGCAGCAGCACACCAAAGCCCCACCGCAGCAGTTCCATCCCACCCACCGGCGTTTCGACCACATTCATGTGGATATCGTGGGCCCCCTGCCAGTGTCGCGCGGAACGCGGCACCTCCTGACTATCGTGGACCGGTTCACAAGATGGCCAGAGGCGGTCCCACTCACCGACACCACCTCCGAATCTTGCGCCCGAGCCCTGATCACCACCTGGATATCTCGCTTTGGTGTACCGGCCCACATTACCTCCGACAGAGGCGCCCAGTTCACCTCCAGCCTGTGGTCAGCTATGGCCAGCCTTTTGGGGACTCAGCTGCACCACACCACTGCCTACCACCCACAGTCGAACGGGCTAGTGGAGCGTTTCCACCGTCACCTGAAGTTGGCCCTCATGGCCCTCCTGCGAGGAGCCAACTGGGCGGACGAGCTTCCCTGGGTCCTACTCGGCATCCGCACAGCGCCCAAGGACGACCTGCACGCCTCATCGGCCGAGTTGGTATACGGCGCGCCCCTGGTCGTCCCCGGGGAGTTCCTACCAGCCCCACGGGGCAAGAGGAAGATCCCGCAGCAGTCCTGGGCAGATTACGCGAGAAGCTCGGTAACCTGGCCCCCATGCCCACTTCACAGCACGGGCGGCACCTGACCTGCGTACCCAAATACCTGCAGAACTGTAAGTTTGTGTTTGTACGAAGGGGCAGGCATCGGCCACCGGTGCAGCGGCCATACAAGGGGCCGTTTATGGTGCTCCGGAACAACGGGTCCACGTTCGTGCTGGACGTTGGGGGGAAAGTGGAGGTTTTCACGGCGGACCGACTCAAACCGGCCCATGTGGACCTGGCGCAACCGGCCGAGTTTCCGGCACCTCGGCGTAGAGGCCGACCTCCCAAGCAGGTTCTGGCCCAGACTGTGGACATTGGGGGGTGTATCGCCGGTTCTGGGGGGGTGTTATGTGGCGACCCATTTCCTGGCACATCCGAACCGGCTCACAATTAGATAGCCTACGGGGGTTTGCGAGCACAGAGCTTTGGAGCCTTTGCGCCACGGGGGGGCAGGTTGAGGGAGGCTTAAAAGTGAGGCTGAGGATTTCGAATAAAGTTTTTTCCTTCGACTGCAGTTACCGACTCCGTGTCATAATTTTAGCGCTGCGTGTAGCACACCGCTACATGCCGACCATTTAACCTACTCCAAGATCAATCTAATCCTTCCCTCCTACACAGCCCTCCATTTTTCTTTCAGCCATGTGCCTTTCTAAGTCTCTAAAATGCCCCTAATTTATCTGCACCTATCACTACTCCCTATACTTTTTCCCCAACACGTTTAAGTTATGCTCCCTGGTATTACATATTTCCACTCTGGGGAAAGGTCTCTGGCTATCCACTCTATCTACAGCTCTTATCTTGTACACCTCTATTACGTCAACTCTCATCCTCCTCACCAAAGGGAAAAGCCCTAGCTAGCTCAGTCTACCCTTATAAGACATCTTCTAATCCAGGCAACAAAGACTTATCCAGGCATCATCCTGGTAAATCTCCTCTGCATCCTCTCTAACGCTTCCAATTCCTTCCAATAATGAGGTGACCAGAACCAAACTCCAAGTGTGGTTTAACCAGGGTTTTACAGTGATAACACAACTTAAGCCTTCTTAACCACCCTATCAACTTGCGCTGCCACTTTTAGGATCTACTGTGGAGAACCTGCGGATTCTCCTGATCCTCTACAGCATTAAGAGTCTTGCTATTAAACTTGTGCTCAAGTTCGACTTTCTAAACCTTTGGATTTTTTTGATGGGTTTGATTGATGGCAATGCTATTGAAAGTCAAATGGAGAGGCACTCTTACACTGCCTAGCCTACCACATGTGACATAAACCTCCTCTAATGAGCTGATTTTACGGCATATAAGGATAAGCTCAGGAAATCCCGCTTTTAGATAGGAACCCCGTCATCAGGTCCCATTTGAAATTTTCAGATGGGTTATGACAACCTAAAACCTCTTTAAAGTGTGAGATTATTGGACTGACCCAAAGATCAATAGGAAAAGAATCTCACTTTTCATTTCTGAAAGGAATGAAATAAAATTCTAATGTTCTTGGCTCAGTTTTATTTTCTTTTAAAATAATGATGAAATGTTTCCACAGACAATATTTACATTGGAGGTAATATAATGGAAACTTGGCGTCTTTATATGGAAGTTGGTTTATATGATTATAACACATGAGGTTCTGAAATGATGTGTTGAGATTAGCTGCATTTTACTGCCTGTTAAATATCTCCTGTGGAACAATGGTGCTGCTGATGAGAGCCTGGAGATTTTTAAGTGAAGTTGAACAAGCGTGTTTGGGAATGTTTGCGACTTATGGTTAAATCTCTTTCAGGTCATGCCTTTCTGTTAGCCTGAGCTTTTAGCTAATAATTTAGCTAAACTAATCATTACAGATTACAAAGTTGCCAGGTTTCTCCCCGCATTCCAGCGTTAAACACAGGAGCAACAGAGAACTCCTGAACTTGGTTCAAGTACCACCTGGTGTCAAAACCACCCTTTGTTCAGAAAGCAGAAGAGGTTGCTGGAGGACTATTTATCACCCTTGTGGAAGCGACAGCAATGAAAAAAGCCAGGGGCCTGTAGCTGCTACAGTAATCAAAAATGGCGCGTTGTTCAAGGGAATCCCCTGGAACTTGAACCGTTAAGGAAAGATCTGATTGAAGTTTTCAAGATGTAATGTAGGACTGTGAGGACAGGTCAAAGTCCAAAGTAAGTTTATTATTGAAGTACGTATATGACATCATATACAGCCCTGAGATTCATTTTCTTGCAGGAACTCACAGTAGAACAAAGCAATACAATATAATCAATGAAAATCTACACACAAAGATTGACAAACAACCAACTTGCAAAAGAAGACAATCTATGCAAGTACAAAAAGAAGCAAATAATAAATAAATGAATAACTCTGAGAACATGAGTTGTAGGGTCCTTGAAAGTGACTCCATAGTTTGTGGAATCAGTTCAGAGTTGATGGAGGAAGAGCTTTTCTACTGGCTAAACTATGAAAGTAGAATAAAAGACTTTGAGCAAGGTCTTGAAGTTAGTAAACACTTCTCTGTGCAGAGGACAATTGTGGTTTGCAGAACACGTTTGTTCGGTCTGCAGAAGTGATTTGTTCACTGTCACTTTAATTCATCATCCCAATTCCTCTCTGATCTCTCTATGCCTGCGGCCTCTTGCACTGCTGTAACAAGAGAAACGCCTCACCTTCCACCTGGGAATGGTGCAGCCCCTTGGACCGAATACGCAATTCCCCAACTCTAGGTAACTCAGTCCTTCTTCACGACAGTATTACAACTTTCCATTGCTGCTTGCCAGAAAGCACATTAACAATGAATAAGAACTGATGTACTCCAACAGCTTCTGTAACTACCCCAATTAGCTCATTTGGTCATCCTGTCGGAGGTGTTCTCTAGTTTGACTGATTGCTCCTCCATCTTCTTTGTTGCTGAATTAGACTTTCTCTCTTCCCAGTGAAGGATCCTGGAACAGGATCCAAAACATTGAAGGCAAAGAGAAAATCACTAAATATTAGCTTCATTTGTCACATTTACATCAAAGCACCGTATGTGCCCATTTTTATGATGTGCTGTGGGCAGCCCGCAAGTGTTGCCATGCTTCTGGCATCAGTGTAACGTGCTCACAACTTATGAACCCCAGCCCGTATGTCTTTAAAATGCAGCAGGTCATGGGGAAACGTGCAGCCTCCTTACAGCCAGTGGTGGGAAGTGTGTGTGTGTGTACGCGTGTGTGTGTGTGTGTGTGTGTGTGTGTGTGTGAGTGTGTGTGTGTGTGTATGTGTGTGTGTGTGTGTGTGTGTGTGTGTGTGAGTACGTGTGTGTGTGTGTGTGTGTGTGTGTGTGTGTGTGTGAGTACGCGTGTGTGTGTGTGTGTGTGTGTGTGTGTATGTGTGTGTGTGTGTGTGTGAGTACGCGTGTGTGTGTGTGTGTGTGTGTGTGTGTGTGTGTGTGTGAGTACGCGCGTGTGTGTGTGTGTGTGTGTGTGTGTGTGTGTGTGTGTGTGTGTGTGTGTGTGTGTGTATGTGTGTGTGCCCTTAACTCCTGGTGGAGTCGTCGGGGCGCCATCGTGACAAGCTTTTTATTTGGGCATCTGAAACCTGGCAAAGCCCCTCCCTTTCCAGGTTTCTGGAGCCGGCTGGATTCAAACTCGGGAGCCTTCGCTCCGAAGTCCGGCACTGATGCCACTATGCCACCAGCTGGCCCAGAATCGTACCCCAACCAATGATCACTGGCGCTATAAATCAGTTGCAGTAACCACTATGCCATGGTACTTTAGGTTGACTTGTTGTGGAACATTGAATGCCTGGGAACATTTCATTTCTATCTGCTTTGTCCCATCCTGTTGTCACATAAATCTTCCAAAAAACAAGACACAAACCCTACAACCAGAAAAACCAACTCCATTTCTCTTGCAGCCTGCCCAGCTGAGTGTTTTCAACTTTTCATTTGTTTTGGCTTTTATTTCAGAATTACAGCATCTGCAGTTTTTTTGTCACTCAGCTCAATTGTCCATTCCATATCAGAATAATTTTTTTAGCATTACCATTTGTCTTCTCTTCTCCTGGTTAACCTGTCCTTGACATTGCAAGTCAGTTTACAAACACGTCTGCAAATGACTCTGGTTTAGGTTGCGTAGGCCATGGAGAAAAATTATAAAGCGTTGGGCTAAATTTGAGTTTGGATGAATTGGGATCAGATCAGTTTATCAACTTAATTCTAAACAAGCTTCCTCATAGAGATGTTCATAGATCGTTTACTTCCTAAACGAAATGGAGGGATGGTCACATCACACCCCTGCATTTATTTATGAAGACTGAGTTAACCAATCTACTTGTAGTACAGCATCAAAGGAGATTGTCTTAAACTCATTAACTATCCAGATACTTCAGGTTCCTGGGAACCACCATCTCTCAGGATCTGAAGTGGGAGCAGAACATCAGCTCCATCCTGAAGAAGGCCCAGCAGCGGATGTATTTCCTGCGGCTCTTGAGGAAATAACGGTCTGCCTCAGGAATTGCTGCTGTAGTTCTACACTGCAGTCATTGAGTCTGTCCTGTGCACCTCCATCACTGTGTGGTTTGGAGCTGCCACCAAGCAGGATAGAACCAGACTACAGCGCACGGTGACGACTGCCGAGCGCATCATTGGAGCCTCCCTGCCCTCTATTGTGGACCTGTACTCTTCCATGTTGAAGAAGAGGGCGGGGAACATCATAAAGGACTCCGCCCATCCTGCGCACGGACTGTTTGAACTGCTTCATTCCGGTAGGCGCTTCAGATCCCTCCAGACTAAGACTAATAGGCACTGGAGAAGTTTTTTCCCTACTGCGGTCACTTTGCTGAGCAGTTAACTGCCGGTTAACTGTCGGCTAACTATTACTTGGATTGCACTACCTGTATGTATAATCTATATTTTCATTTATATTTATCATTATTATTGGTATGAGCAGAGAGATAACATCTGCCGGAAGTAAATTCCTTGTATGTGTACAGGTACTTGGCGATTAAAGTCTGATTCTGATATACCTGTATCATAAAAGTCAGTGTTTAAATTGTGTACCTCCATCATTTTGGAGATTTCAATATTAAGGACAACTTTCCTGCATTGTAAATACATTACTTTCTGACCAAGTGTTTTTTGAGTTAAGTCAAGTCAAGGTGAGTTTATTGCCTTGCACATAAGTACCATGAGGTAGAGGTACCATAAAAAACTTCTAGCAACAGGTACTGACAACATGCAGAATATAAATTGTGCATAAATTAAACAAGGTAAAATTTACACAAGATCCATGCTTTCGGCAAATAATAAACGGAAAATAGCACCTCTATAATATTTTGAAATCCAAATAATATCAAATTGTACGCTTTCATTGCTTCATATAAAGTTTAGCAAAATGAGAATACATGCAGGCTTTGAAGAATAAATGGTAAATGTCACAAAGCCTCGTTCGTCTGATATATTAGCTGCACTTGTGTACCAGTTGTTTATCTCTTTTGAGTTTCTTTCAGAAAGACTCAGAGTGTAGACTTAGACGCAAGTTTTCACACTGCTGGTTTGTGATCACTACCGTTTAACGAATAGTCTTATAATGAATAACAGTGCTCAACATTGCATTTACAAGTTTTATACTTTCAATCTCAGATTCAGGTTAAATTATTGTCATGTTCACCAGGGTGCAATGCAATTCTTTGTTTACATGAAGCTCACAGCATTAACAAAATGCAGGGTAAAGACGCCATAAAAACACAAGACCTAGGAACACAGTTAGGCCATTTGGCCCATCAAGTCTGGTCCACCATTCCATCATGGCTGATTTACTATCCCTCCAGAGATGTCTTTGGCAATGAATTCCACAGATTCACCATCCTCTGGTTAAAGAAATTCCTTCTCATTTCCATTCTGAGGCTGTGCCCTCTGGTCCTAGACTCCCCTACTATATGAAATATCCTCTGCACATCCACTCCATCTAGGCCTTTCAATATTCAATAGGTTCCAATGAGATCCCACCTCATTCTTCTAAACTCCAGTGAGTACAGGCCCAGCGCCATCAAATGCTCCTCATACATTAACCCATTCATTCCCTGAATCATTCTTGTGAACTTCCTCAGCACCTTTTCTAATGCCAGTACATATATTCTTAGATAAAATTCAGGATATAAGATTCAACCCAAAACTGTCACACTACTCATGATACCATAATAAATATTTAAAAAATGAGCACCAAACGGTCCTGATGAAGGGTCTCAGCCTAGAACATTGACTGTTTATTCCCCTCTGTAGAATGCTGAGTTCCTCCAGCGTTTCGTGTGAGTGGTGTCGGGATGTGGGAATGAAACCGGATCATCCAGAGGAGTCCCCATGCTGTCACAGAGAGGACATGCAGATTCCACACAGTCCCAGAGATCAGGGTTGAACACCGGTCACTGGGGTGCTGAGGCAGCTGTTCGGCTGCACATGAAATATAGCCAGACTGAAAGTTACCAACCTGCCACTCAGTTCCCCAGGGTAAAACTGGGCTTTGGTTTTACCCTATCAGGCAGCCCCCCCCCCCAAACTAACAAGGAATTAAAGTTCAAAAAAAATCTATTTCATGAAGAGAAATTGCATATGATTGTTTTTCTTCGGTTTTGATAGTTTGACCTTCATTTCGTCAATGGACTGTAGAAAATTAAGCAAGTTGCCTCAGTGAATGGAAACTGTGCATCAAACCTGGGAAGGAGTGTCTGATTGTCGAGTAAACGTCTATCTGTGTTATTGGAAATAATGTGCTTGGACCAAGCAGAGCTTCTTATTCCACTGTTTCTATAAAATAAATCTGTAAAATGTCCATTTTCCACATGAAACCAATGCTACGTACAATTTGAAAAGCAAATTGTAGAAGAATAAGAACTGGGGAATTTTCAAAACCAGGTGGGGAGAATGGAAACTGTTACACACAGGTGGGGCTTGCTTCTAAGGTCTGACTATTCCCTTCCCTTCCTGAGTATTTATCTGCGAAAGTGAAGTTGAATGGTACGGTGAGTTTCTGCAGGTAGTGCAGTGTCTCATCTCACAACTCTAGTGATCCAGATGACCCTATCTATACCTTCCATAAATTTGTAATTTTATTAACATCTACGAGGACTTTCTTTATTTTTTGTTTGTATATCACAGTGTTAGACATTGCAGTTAACCGTGCTAGCCTGGTCAGAGCATTTTATGCCTGTGTTAATATTGCTGCGGGTTTCAAAGAGGAAGCAACTACCCAAATTATCTGAGCAGTTCCTTTTCTTTAGAAATGGGACCTAGGCATCAGTTTCTTTGAATATAGTGTTTCCAGATGTTCTGCAAGGAAATTGTGGCCAGCATTAAAATCAGATTGTCAGATTAATCATCACATAAACCTTCATGGGATCTTTCTGTGTATGTCGGTTGCAGCTTTTAAAGCACAGCAAGTACCAATCCAATTTCTTCTTTGACATCTTACTTGAGGCCCTCGTTCAGAGGCTGTGTCTGGATATCCTCATCTCAGAGGCAGCTTAGGTCGAGTCTGAGTTATGAACTCCTCAGTGTTGTGATGAGGGGTCTCGGTTCGAAACATTGACTTTTTACTTTCCTCCATCGATGCTGTCAGACCTGCTGAATTCCACCAGCATTTTGTGTGTGTTGCTCAGGATATTTGACATTTTTTAAAACCTCTGATGAAATGGTGGCACAATTCCGCCTTTGGACTTCTCTTTTGACACTCACCGGTACGTCACTTTCTTTGGTTAGACCAGTTCTTGAAATTCTAAACCATTTCCTCATTTTATAGAAAAGAGGTTTTCTTTAGTAAAATTGCGTTATTTATTATGCTCTCAGGTGGAAGTAAAATGTTTTAAGGTACTACTTTACGGATGGGAACAGCTGATATTACTAAGCCTCTGGATGGTATTGACCAATCAGTATTGATAAGATTTTATCTTATTTTTAAAATTCATTTAAGGGACTTGTTGTTTTATGACTTTATGATTCTAACAGCCCTCTGAACCAACACCAGCATTCTCTCCCAAACCTACTACCCCAGCATTAAGACACCTCAGAACCGCAGAACAAGCGAGTTAGCCTAGCTTCTTTGAAAGTGCTCCTCAGGGACTGCCCAAGAAGATAAATGCAAGGCCTTCATTTGAAGTAACTGCAGTCCCACAGGTGCATGAAAGCTATTTGCATCTGCTATTTATACATAAAGGTTGAAGGTGCAGCTTTTTCCTTGTTGTGGATGCATTTGATTTGTTGGAAAGACCTCATTATTTACATACAACACAAAAACCACTGAAGGAACTCAATGGATACTGCAGCATTCCTGTGAAGGGAAATGGATAGTTGACGTTTCTGGTCAAGACCCTTCATTTGAACAGAAGATCTGAGCTCCTAATGAAGGGAGCATCATTAAGGAGTGCCACCAACTAGGACATGCCTCTTCTTGTTACTACCATCAGGGAGGAGGTACAGGAGCCTGAAGACACACACTCAATGTTTTAGGAACAGCTTCTTCCCATCTGTCGTCAGATTTCTGAATAGCCCATGAATTCATGAACACCACTTCACTAATTTTGCTCTCTTCGCATCATTTATTTATTATTTTGTAACTTACAGTAATTTCTTTTATCTGTTCCACTGTACTACTGTCACAAAGCAACAAACGTCACGACATACGTTAGTGATAACAAACCTGATTCGTGTTCCGATTCTGAGCAACTCCAACAATTTGCAAAGTCCCTGGCCAGGAGCAAGCCCAAGCAAGAGTATTCCCCAGCCTCCCAAACTACCCACTCACCCTTCGAACACCTCTTTCCCCATGTGGATCCCCCATAGATCTTATCAGACACTTCAGAACTGCAGAACAAGCGAGTTAGCCTAGCTTCTTTGAAATTGCTCCTCAGGGACTGCCCAAGAAGATAAATGCAAGGCCTTCATTTGAAGTAACTGCAGTCCCACACGTGCATGGAAGCTATTTGCATCTGTTAAGTTATTTATACGTAGGAACCAAAAGGTTGAAGGTGCAGCTTTTTCCTTGTTGTGGATGCAGTCCATCTGTTTACACTTGCATAAGTTTAACCACCCTTTCATCAAAAACAGTAACAGCAGGCCCCTTTGTATAAAGGAACACTACCTGTGATGGACTGATATGAGACGAATTTTTCGATTATGAGTCAATGATCATAAGCTTCTAGCAGACTAGTAAATCACTCTAATTTAGGGGAAAATACAGTGAATGCATGTGCTTTCAAGACTAATTTATGAATCGCAGAATGGCAGTTTCACTTCTTACTGCAGAACAAACGTGTACTTTACAAAGGCAGCTGGCAGATGGATTGTGGAGCTTGTTCTCAGTTGAAGTAAAATAATCGAGATCTTGTCTCTCCCTGTTCTGATAACTGATCATGTACACTCAGTGGTCACCTTATGAGATACACCTGTACACCCGCTCGTTAATGTAAAATCTAATCAGGCAATCAAGTGGCATAAGAGCATGCGGACAAGGTTGAGAGTTTCAGTTGTTGTTCAGATTAAACATCAGAATGTAGGAAGAAATGTGATCAAAGTGACTTTGACTGTGGAGTGATTGTTGGTGCCAGACGGGGTGGTTTGAGTATCTCAGAAACTGCTGATCTCCTGAGATTTTCATACACAATGGTCTCTAGAGTTTATGGTGAAAAACAAAACCAAAATCCATCGAGTCATATACACAAGGCCCATTGTCCCTGCCTACTCCTGCCCACTGAACCCGTATCCTCTCACCTTGATTCCATTCTGTCCTCCTCGGTTCAGTCCCTTCCCACCTACATCCATGACACTTCTCATGATCTTGATCTCCTCAGTAACTTTCAATTCCCTGGCCCTGACCGCCTCGTCTTTGCCATTCCCTATACACTTCTATCCCCCATCATGAAGGCCTTAAATCTCTCCTCTTCTTTCTAAGTGTAAGGACCAAACAGTTCCCCTCCACCACCACTCTTCTCTGACTGGCAGAATTGCTCCTCACTGTCAACAATTTGCCCTTTTGCCTCCTCCTACTTTCTACAGACCTGAGAGGTAGCCATGAGCCCCAGCAAATGACTTGTAGGTTTACACAAATAAAAGAGTGGAGGTGTTTTACATTTTGGAAAAGCCGTGGTAACTCATTTATTGAACACCAAAAGGTAAACACTAAGCATGCTATAAACCTCTTACATAATTCTGTCCATCATCTTGTCAAACCAGCCACTTAAAGTGAAACCCCAACTCAACGTAGGTGGTTGTGAATTATGTATGTATCCACCAATTACATTACCCTACACAGGCCACCCCCCCCCCCCCAAGAATTCACTAAAACCTGCATTGTGAGCCTGTCGGGAACTCGGACGAGCTGCCCTGTGTGACTCCCATGTGCAAATAGTGGAAGAGCGGCAGGTGCCTCTGGCTCATCCAGGGGTGTGTTGACATGCTCAGGGTCATGTCGTGAAGGCAAGGGCATGATTGCAGAATACTCCAAACCTTGGTATGCTGAGATCTATTTCAGTGACCTACTGAAGTATGTTCAGGTTTACCCCCCCATCTATGAGAAGGTCCTTTCCTCCCGTTCCAAAACGCAGAACAGACCATCATAAGGGGCCCTAAGGGGATGTTGGTGTGTGTCACGGTGGACGAAAATAAACAAGGCAGATTGTAGGTCAACAGAAACCCAAGAGTGCTCTATGCCACGATGGTATGTAGGAATAGGTGAAAAGGAATTGAATTTACTGAGGAGGGTGAACTGCTGTTGAGAGGCCGACCAGGTGGTTGTATCGTCAGGAATGAAATCACCTGGCATTCGTAATGGCTGCCCATATACCAACTCAGCAACGGAACGACTACGGGTCATCCTTTGGAGCAGTTGTGAGCCCCAGAAGGACCCACAGGAGCTGGTCATGCCAACACTCATCAGTCAGGGAATACCTTAGAGCAGCCTTTAAGGAGAAAATTGGACTGCCGCTAATACACCATGGTGTGATGTAGCCTGATGCCGAGGTTCTGGGCCATCGCAGTCCAGAGGTCTGAAATGAATTGGGGACCGCGGTCACAGGAAACAGGGCGCCAACTGAACAACCCAGGTGCTGATGAACACTTGAGCCATGTCTGCAGTCATCGTTGATGCTAGAGGGATGACCTCCGGCCACCCGGTGCTACGTTCCACCACGGTAAGGAGGTGTGTGAAACCGCGGGAAGGTGGAAGAGGTCCAACAAGGTCTACAGTGACATGGTCAAACCATCGCTCAGGCACCATAAAAGATGCCAGAGGTGGTGGATATGACAGTTAATTTTTGCCCACTGGCACTCCACACAGACTGCAGTCCAATCACATATGTCCTTTCTAAGGCTGTGCCACACAAACTTTAGTGCAGCCAGTTTCTGTAAGGCTTTCTTGACTGGATACCAGAGATGCCAGGTATGGAGTCAAAAACAGTCCACCTTTAGTCTGCGGGCGCAATGGGGGCGAGGACGACCAGTTGAGATATCACACAGGATACAAACTCCAGCCTCCCCAGACTTAATGTCAGCCAACCCCAGGCCTGTGACTGCTGTTCGGTAAGCCTGGACCTCTGGGTCAGCAACTTGGTTGGCTGCCATGCCAGCATAGTCAATCCCTATGTGTGCAGCCTCAATGGCTGTGAGAGGCAATCAGCCACGGCATTATTTTTCCCTTTGATATGTTGTATATCTGTTGTGAATCTGATATGTAGGCCAGGTGGCATTGCTGCCAAACAGACAAAGGGTCTGATACTTTGGCCATTGTGTGCATGGAGGGTTTGTGGTCAACAAGCACTGTGAAATGGCGACCCTCAAAAAGAAAACAGAAATGGCGGACAGCCTGATAGAGACCGAGAAGCTCGCTGTTCCTCGTTTCGGGGGGACCGAGCTGGCAGCTAGAGAAGGCGAGTGGCTGCCACATGCCTCCGACCAACTTTCTTGCACAGTACCCACAGCATAGCTTAAGTTGTCAATAGCAATGGCTGTGAGTGTGCTGGCAAGCAGGTACACCAGTACTGCCACATTAGAAAGAGCTCGTTTGGTGTCATCAAATGCCCTGATCATGTCCGCTGATCAGCCAAGCACTTGATTAGGAGTGTTGCTTTTAAGCCCACTATACAGGGGGAGCACAAGCTCAGTAACTTGCAGAATGAAGTCGTCATCGTCGTTAGGTCGCATCTGGAATTTCCGGTTGGTGGATGATTTCCCTCCACGCCGCTCTGACACATTGGGAAATCATGTTCATGGCTGGTTACATCTTCTGCCAGGTGAGTTTAAAGAGATCTCCACCTCTTGCAGCGGAAGACGAGGTTTGGCCCATCTGCCGAGATGGTTTACCGGGGTGCAGCCGCTGCGCGGGTTACAGCCACAGGTGAGAGCTGAGCCCCAGGTGGGGACCAAAGGTGGATGAGCTGCCCTGACAAAGGGCATGGCATGCCCCCCCCCCCCATCCGAGGAGCTACCCCTTCCTAGACACTCCATACACCCCTTTACTTCAGGACAATGCCAGGGAATGAGGTGTGGATCCGCACGAGAGAAAGAAAGAAGTAGTGATAGAAATTCACCATGCCTAAAAACTCCTGCAGCTTTTTAGTACTGTAGTGTGGGAAGGTGGGAAATCTGTAATAGCAGCCACGTTTGATGGGAGGGGTTTTGCACCCTCTGCGGAGATGTGATGGCCGAGAAAGTCAATGGTTGACATCCCATACTAACATTTGTCAGGGTTAATAATCAATCCGTGTTGGCTTAAGTGCTCAGAAAGTGCGTGGAGGCAAGATACATGTTCAGATTTGGACGCACTGGTGACAAGCATGTCAACCAGGTAAACAAAAAGGAAGTCTTTTAATACAGAGTCCATCAGCCGTTGGAAACTCTGTGCTGCATTTTTCAATTTGAATGGAATGTGCAGAAACTCAGAGGTCAAACAGGGTTATCACAGCTCTTTCAGGAATGTCCGAGCACACCTGATGGTAGCCACTAATTAAATTGATTTTGGGAAAAGTTGATTTTCTGGGTAAACGTGCTGAAAAATCTTGGGTGTTTGGGACTGGATAACGATCAGGGGTGGTGACCTCAATAAGGCCTCGGTAATCGCCATGTGGGCGGCAACCACCATCAGACTTAGAGACCACATGGAGGGGCAAAGCCCAGGGGCTATACGACTGGTGTACAATGCCAAGCCTTTCCACGTTGGCACAATCAGCCTTCGCAGATGCCAGTATTTCTGGGTCCAGTCTACACGCGGTGCTTGGCCCTATGTTTTGTGACTGTCGTGGTGAATTTGGGATTGGTAAGGTTTGGGAATTCACCCAACCGCCGAGTAAACTCACATGCAGTGGTGCATGAGCTTGACAGAATCTTCGTGGGGAACTTTCTGGGGGAGCAGGGTAACAATCCTAAGTCCTTGACATCCACAAACCATTAGTTCTTAAGATTGACCAACAGTCCTTGGGCACACAGGAAATCTGCACTGAGCTGAGGTCCAGCCACTTTAGCCAGGACGAAGTCCCATGTGTAACCTCGCTCACTGAAGCAGAGTGTCACCTGTTGCATCTCATAAGTCTGGATCCTGCTGCCCTTGGCGGCCTCCAGCAAGGTTTCGTCACTGTTTGCCCTCTCATCGATAGACGATGCTGGCAGCACACTCACTTGAGCACCTGTGTCACACAAGAAATGTTGCCCTGAAAGGGTGTCTGTAATGAACAGTAGACAACCCGTGCAGCTGGAACCATGGTGATCACAGACCTCTGATGTCTGGATGCACTGGCACTGTCCAAGCTACAAGGTCAGCAACACATCCTAGTGTTCGTACCAAGACAAGCGTGGCAAAAACACAGGCCTGTTGTCATCTTTTGCTCCTGGTGCTACACTAATGTTAGGGGCCTTGCTGACTGGGATAATTGAGGTAGAGAAAGGAGGAGGAATGACACACCACTGCCTGGCTGAGTGTAGACTGGCAGCCATTTTAGCAAGCTCCCTATAGTCCTTCACTGGTGAATTAGTGGGGGCTATGTGAACTTGATCAGGCATTTGTTGGATGAAGAATTCTTTAAAAATAAAACAAGGATGTTGATATCCCAGGAGAGACAGCACATGGTCCACTAGCTCCAAATGTGTAGCATCAGTGAGGCTGGGTAAGGAGACTCCAACAGTCCAAAAGTCTATAAAAGGTGAGTTTTCAGTGATCGGTATTTATCGCATTCAGGTGGGTGATTTAGTATACTCACCAGTCTCACAGCTGTGGAGTTGTGACACTTCTATATAAAAATATTTGGTGTTGTCAGCAAAGATTTCTCAAAGCGTGAATTGAGCCTTATCTTGTATGAACCAAGAAATGGCATTTTGCTCCCAAAACTCCAGCAGTTTTAAAATGACTGCATTGGCCAATATGTTCAATAACTCTGGAGCACCTTATATTCCATCTGGGTAGCCTCCAACCTCATGGCATAAACATCGATTTCTCCTTCTGGTAAAAAAATGTCCTTCCTCCTCCCCTTTTCTTCTTTTCCCAACCTTCTCAAACTCTTCTCACCTGCCTGTCTCCTCCCCTGGGTCCCCTCCTCTTTCCCCTTTTCCCTTGGCCCGCTTTTCATTCCTACCAGATTCCTTCCTCTCCAGCCTCTTCACCTATCCCTTCTAGATATCGTTCTCCACTTCCCCCCACCATTTTATTCTGGAGTCATCCCCCCCCCCCCATTCCTTTCCAGTCCTGAAGAAGGGTTTTGGCCCAAAACGTCCACTGTTTATTCATTTCTATAGTTCCTCCAGCAGTTTTTGTGTGTTCCAGTGAGTGGCAGTTCTGAGGGCAAAAACGCCTTGTTAATGAGAGGGGTGAGAGGACAATGAGCAGACTTGTTCAAGCTGACAGAAAGGTAACAGTAACGCAAATAACCACATGTTACAACAGTAGTGTGCAGAAGGGCATCTCTGAATGCACAACATGTTGAACCTTGAAGTGGATGGGCTACAGCAGCAGAAGACCACAAATATATGCACTCAGTGGCCACTTTATTAGGTACAGGAGATACTTAATGAAGCGCTCACTGAATGTATTCTGCCGTTTATCTAATCAGTTCAATAACTTTATTTTCTTGGCAGAAGTATTTGGGGAGCGATCCATGTACCTTTTATTTCCTTACAAGACACAATTAAGTAAGAATAGGCGGCAACACTTTAACCATGATTATTCTAAGTACTGGTGCTCCAGGAGTTTGAATCCTCAGCCCCCTGATCTGCTGCCTGTACACTCATGACTGCATGGCTAGATTTTACTCTGGCTCCATCTACAAGTTTAAACATGATACCACTCCAGCGGGCTGCATCACAAATAACGATGAATCGGACAGGAAGGAGGTAGAGAGCTTAATGACATGTTGTCATGACAACAACCTTTCCCTCAATATCAACAAAACAAAAGGGCTGGTCACTGACTTTGGAAAGGAGGGTGGTGCACTTGCTCCTGTGTACATCAACAGTGTTGAGGTTGAGAGCTTTAAGCTCCTAGGTGTGAACATCATCCACAGCTTGTCCTAATTCAACCACATTGATGTCACAGCCAAGTAATCTCACCAATGCCTCTCCTTCCTCAAGAGGCTAAGGAAATTAAGCATGTCCCCATTGACTCTTGCCAGTTATTACTGATGCGCCAGAGAAAGCATTCTGCCTGGATACAATGAAATTGAAATTGAGATATCTTTATTGTCATTGCACAGTACAATTTGTCATGCACAATACAGCAAAAATGAGTTTGCATCTCTCGTACTTGATGCTATAAAACAACAAATGAAATAAATAAACAATAAATAAAATCAAGTAACCAGCCAGTACAAACAATGTCCAGCAGTACAAAAGCACAACTCAGATGCATGACAGCCATAAAACCAGTACTAAAAGTAGCAACTTAACTAATTTGTGGATGATGCTTGATCAATTGGTTCAGAGCAATTATAGCTCTGGGGAAAAAGTTATTTTTCAGTCTGGAAGTGTGGCATAGAAAATCTTATAACGTCTGCCAGATGGAAGAAGTTCAAACAAATGATTGCATGGGTGTGTATTGTCCTTACAGACACTTGTAGCTTTCCTTAGGCAGCGTGAGCTGTAGGTGTTCTCCAGGGCTGGGAGCTGTGTCCTGATGATCTTCTGTGCGCTAGAGACGACCCGCTGAAGTGCTTTCCTATCAGCTGCCATCTATTCAGGTAGACCAGCTTTCCTCAGCGTCCTGAGGAAAAACAAGCGTTGCTGTGCTTTCTTAACCATTGTTGTGGTGTTAGTGAACCATGTAAGGTCTTCTGAGATGTGTATTCCCAGAAACCCAAAACTGGACACTCTCTCCACTATGTCTCCCGTTAATGTAGACTGGAGCAGACTTGTCATCCCGTGACTTTCCAAAGTTGATAATTAGCTCCTTAGTCTTTGTTGTATTAAGAGACAGGTTGTCCTCTGAGCACCAGCTCACTAAATTCTGTACCTTCGCTCTGTACGCTGATTCGTCTCGTAATGGCATGGCTACTGCTCTGCACACGACTGCAACAACCGCAGTAGGTTTGGAGATATGAGACTTACATTTGGACTTTCACACCAGACATAACTTACAGCGGCCAATTAACTCACATTTATTGGGATATGGGAGCAAACCGAAGCCCCTGGAGAAACCCACATGAACACAGCGAGAACAAGAATCAGATGATTCCTGCAGTCAGTATTGAATCAGCAATATTTGGGCTGGGAGGTAGAACATCGAAAAGCTGTGCCACTGATAAATACAAGAGATTCTGCGGGAGCAACGCACACAAAATAGTGGAGGAATGCAGTGTCAGGTGTCTATGGAGGGGAATAAACAGTCAAAATTACAGACCGAGACACTTCATGAGGACTGGATTGGAAGGGGGCAGAAGCCAGAATAAAAAGGTGGGGGGACGGGTAGGAGTACAAATGGGTAGGTGAGACCAGGATGGGGCAAGATGGGTGTGTAGGGACGGGGGGATGAAGTAAGAAGCTGGGAGGTGATGGGTGGAAAAAGTAAAGAGCTGAAGAAGTAAAGGGCTGAAGAAGAAGGAACCTAAAAGGAGAGGTCAGTGGATCATTGATGAAAGGGAAAGAGAAGGGGAACCAAAGGGAGTGATGGGCAGATGAGGAGAAAGACAAAGGGTGAGAAGATAACTGGAATGGAGAATGGAAACAAGAAAAGGAGAAAATTTATTCCCCTCCCTAGATGCTGCCTGACTTGCTGAGTTCGTCCAGCATTTTGTGTGTGACACTGCACCATTGAGCTGTTTTAATGAATGTGCAATCTGTTTAAAGGTCCAAATACTAACACTAAGGAGGACAAAGCTGAAGGTAGAGCAAATGTATTGCAGACTTGAACCATAGGCACAGAATATTCAAGTAAAGGAAGAGATGGACAAATTTCAGCAAAACTTGGTCAACGTTTAAAAGGCATTTGAATAGGTATGTGTATTGAAAAAGCTGAGACAAATGTCTCAGATAGCTATCTTGATAGGTTTGGATGAGTCGGACCAATGGGCCTGTTTCTGTACTCTCTAACTCTAAGACTAATGTCTACATGGCTGCCACAAGAATGCAGCAGTGAACTATCTCCCTCTCCCAATATGACATGAAATTGAAGGGGACAGCACAGTAGCATAGCAGTCAATACCTTGATATACAGAGACAGCGATCAACAGTTGTGGTTCAGTTCCTGCCGTTCTCTGTAAGGAGTTATTATGTTCTCCCCCATGACCATGTGGATTTCCTCTGGGTGCTCCAGTTTCTTCTCACATTTGTTAGGGATATTGAGTTGTGGGCCTGCTATGTTGGCGCCAGAAGTGTGGCGACTTTTGTGGGCTGCCCGGCATATTCACATCTTCGCTGATTTGATTTGAAGCAAACAACACATTTCACTGTATATTTCAATATACAAGTGACAAATACAGCTAATCTTTATCGTTATAAAGTGAATGCTGAGCATCCAGGTAGAATGCAACAGCAGGTATGTTATCAAAGCTGCCTTACAAAGAGGAGAACACAAATAAAGAGAATGCGATATGCACTCCACTGGTGGTAGAAGAGGATTTTTTCCTGTAATATCACCGGTACCATAAGCACTAAATACTCAATTGGTGGAGAAGTTGAACAAACTTGAAATTAACACAGAAATTAACAAACTTGAAATACCTTCATTGTTACATGGACTCATGGTGATGTGAATATAAAGCCTTTACATTACAGACATTATAACGGGTCCAGAAAGCAATACCACATCAGATAAGAGTACGCCAAAATGAAATATTGGAAGAACTTTACTAAGCACTTGGCATGAAGACATACCTTCTTCTCGTTACTGCTCTCAGGGGTATCAGGATCGGAATCAGAATCAGGTTTATTATCACTGACATAGCCATGGAATTTATTGCTTTGTGGCAACATATAGTGGAATACATAAAATATACTATGAATTACAATAAGAAAATAGTAAATAAGTAGTGCAAAAAAATAATGAGTTAGTCTTTACGGGTTCAATGTTCATTCAGAAAATCTGATGAGATACAGGAGCTTTGAGATTCACAATGTTTTAGGAACAGCTTCTTCCCCTCTGACATCAGATTTCTAAATGGTCCACGAACTCTACCTCACTATTTCTCATTTGCACCATTTATTTGTTTTTTTTAATAACATATGACAATTTTAATGTCTAACACTGTACTGTTGCTACAAAATAATGAATTTCATGACATAGGTCAATGATGATAAATGTGATTCAGAATCATATAGACTCAATATCAAGCCTTTACATGATGTACATTACAAGGGGTTGAGTAAAAAGGGCTGAATCAGACTGGAGAACTGATGAAGGAATTTTACTCAGCATTTGGCTATTGTTACCATCAAAGCAGAAGTTGGTAGCTCTTTTTTATAGTTATAGCATTTTAAAGGGTTTTGGACAGCCAGCCAACAAATGTAGACACTGTCAAGTCTACCATTCATGGCTGTTGAGAGCACATCTTCAAATATGGAAGTGATCCACTATGTTATCCCAGTGAGTGCACATAGAGTCCCAAAGGTGGCTCTCAAAGCTCCATTGAGGCAAGATATTTCCAAGAGAATATTGAAATAACTGAAAAAAAATCTATATCACTCCTCATGGACCCTTGGGAAACACAGGCCCATGACATCGCAATGTGGAGAAGAGACTTTGAGGCTAGCAGTGAACAACTAAAGTGACACACACAAAATGCTGGTGGAATGCAGCAGGCCAGGCAGCATCTATAGGGAGAAGCAGCGTCGATGTTTCGGGCCGAGACCCTTCGTCAGGACTGAAGCCTCTTTTAAAGGAGCAAAAGGATCTAGGGGTCCAAGTTCATAGCTCACTGAAAGTGGCTACACAGATATAGTGGTTAAGAAGGCATAGAGCATGCTTGCATTGTTTACTCATGGCAGTGAGCTCAGAAGTCAGGAAGTTACGTTGCAGCTTTACAAAAATCTAGGTAGGCCGCATCCAGAGTATTGTGTACTGCTCTGGGCGCCCCATTAAGAATGTCAAGGTTTTGGATAGGATGAAGAAGGGGTTTACCCTGATGCTGTCTGGATTAGAAAGAATGTGATATAACAAGAGATTAGACAAAATTGGGTCGTTTTCTCCGGCTGAGAAGAGAGGAGGCCGAGAGGATCTGATGATGGTTTATAAGATTATGAGAGGCATAGAGTTGACAGACAGTATCTTTCCCTGAGGATTGAAATGTCTAATAGCAGAAGGCATACATTTAAGGTGAGGGGATGAGTTCAAAGGAGATGTGAGGGGCAAATTTTTTACACTGCATGGGTTGGTCGTAGAGGTAGATACATTAGGGGTTTTTAAGAGGTGATTAGATGGGCACAAGTGAGGGCAATGCGTACACAGTATACTATCTAATACATTTATAGGCATTCGCAGCGTAGTAAATTTTAAATTGTCCCATTCAGGCCTAAAGGTTTAATTGTTGTGGAGGATTTCTTACTTTTGTGCGATAACATCTTTCCTGACTCTACTTGAGAGGTGAGACTTGTGGCTGTGAAACAGTCTCAGTTGTGTGGTCTGCTTCGCGGTGATTGTAGGAGTTAACTTGGAGACTGCAGGAAGCGGTAGCCGCCTTCCTCCTTCCTTTCTCTTTATCATCCTGATCTTGGGAAGGTTCGTTTAGTTCACTGGATTATTGGTTTATTAATCCTTCTATTGCTCCCTTACCATTTCATCTCTCCTCTTGGTTTCTTCATCCACCACATCATTTGATGAATCCTCTGGCTTTGTATCTCCATTGACTTCTTTCTTTTCAACTTTCCACTCGTCCAGCTGGGCGTTTGGCTTTGCATCTACTTTTACAAGCAGCTTTTTGTCTCCCTCTTGAAGTTCATGCAATAACCTTAAAAGCATGGAGAGTGGATCCTGGTTCTTTATACTCACAAAAGCCGAATGTTTGCAAATTTCCTGAAGCTCCTTGAGCTCTCTCCAGCTTAAAACCAAATCACATTTCGCAAGTAACTAGCTGATTAACCTATCAGAAGCTTTCTCAAATACGTTGCCGACAAAAATGGTTGTTACTGGGCCACTGCCTTTGCCACTTTCACAAGTCCTCTGAGCAGCATGGTCCTTCCTTCGTCCAATACGCTTTCCAACCAGAGGCACAGAGGTTGGCACCAACACCCGTTTGTTCTCTTTTGGGCAACAGTTCATGATGTACGGCATAGAGACAGTTTTGGCATCATCCAGCACTTTTCTTAATTTGCTTTCAGTTGACTTTATTGTCAGGGCTGTGGTATGCAAATCGCAGACAGATCTCTAATCAAGTTGTAGTTGTCTCAGCCAATCATGCTCCCACAATGCCGGTTCTCCTGCTTTTACCACATACAAGCTCAATGTGCCTCGTTAGTTGTTGTGTTTCACCGTTACGAACGTCATTCCAACAGGAGTTATCTTTTCTCCAGTACAAGTTCTTCATTGAATATCTGCAGGTTTCAGTTTAGTATCTTTGAAATGCCGTAAAAAGCATTTTGTGGAATGATGAAAACAGCTGAGCCAGCATCCAATTCCACTTTGATTAATTTGCCATTCACTTCTAGCATAAGCCATATTACTTGTTTATTATTAGTTTTCATATTGTAAATCTTAAGGCTACACAGCCCTGTGTCACATTCATCACTATCAGAATTTTCATCAACAACATTAAGATCTATGTTCTATATAATCAGCCTTTCCAGCGTTGTATCTCACACCTCTAATATATGATTTGCTTTCCTCTTTCTCCTGGTACATATTTCAATCATCTCTTCTTATTTACACCTACCCCCAGCATGACTTTTGTTGCTCCTTGGCTTTTACTGCACCAGAGCTAGTAGAGAAGCTGTCTCACGGCTCCAGTGATTCAGGTTCGATCCTGACCTCCAGCGCTGTCCATGTTCTCCCTGTGCCTAGTTTTTCCTTGGGTGCTCTGGCTTCCTGCATCCTAAAGGCATGCTGGTTCATAGGTTAAGTATACTATAATGTGAAGGTTGTTATGCTTTGTGACTTCAAAACATTAAACTAACTCAAAGGAAGACGTGGGGGTCTGAAATGTGAGTCTAACTTCGTTCTTTACTTTAAGCAAGGTGCGCACATATCATGTGGTAATGTGATGACATAAGCAATTCACATATCTATATATATAACTCATAATTAATTATTTAAACAAACAAGAATGCTTTATCGACCAGTATATATGCAAGATTACTTAAGTATTACTTAATTATTAAATACACAACACCATGGACACCTCAGGACCTCAGAACTAGGGAGGAAATCCTTTAAAAAGAAGCTCCTATCTAATCATGGAGGGTCCTGTTACTATTCTCTGCTCCATGGAGAACAGCTCCATCGGATGTGAGGCCTTCCCTCCTCACAGTCCACACAGGAAGCAATTGTTGAGAGGAGTGTAGTTCTTTGCACTGAGGAACTGAAATGTTTAATCTTCTTTATTAAGAGATGGTGTAAGCTATGCCTAAAGTTACACATTGTAACAGCTCAAGTCTGATATCCTGAAAATGATGGATTTGAGAAGGAGCTAAAAGACAAGCGGTGGGATTTCCCAGAGGTCAACTGTTATAATCCTACTTCCCTTTCCCATTCCAACATATCGTTCCATGGCCTCCTCTAGTGCCACTGTCATTTTAGAGGAGAAACACCTCATATCCTGTCTGGGTTGCCTCCAATCAAGATGGAATATGTGGCAGCACGCCAGCATGGACATTGATGTCTCTATCTTCTGGTAATTTCTCCCCCTTCTCTGTTCTGACTCCCTTTTTACCTCTTCTCTTCACCTCTCCTGCTCATTACCTTCCTCTGTTGCACCTCCTCCTTCCCTTTCTCCCATTGTCCACTCTCCTCTCCTATCAGAGTTCTTCTTCTGCAACCCTTTACCTTTTTCCACCTATCACCTCCCAGGTTCTCACTTCATCCCCCCTCCCCCACTCCCCCACCTTACCTGGTTTCACCAATCGCTTAGTAACGCACACAAAATTCTGGAGGAACTTGGCAGGTCAGACTGCATCTATGCAAAGGAATAAAAAGTCAATGTTTTGGGCGGAGATCCTTCATCCTAACTCTTTATTCCTTTCCATAGACACTTGTCCATTGGGTGCCTCAGTAGCGTAGCAGTTAGTGCAACACTATTACAGCTAGGGGTGTACTGGAGCTCAGAGTTCAATTCTGGCGCCATTCTATAAGGAGTCTCTGTAGGTAATCCCGTGGAAAATGTGGGTTTTTCCCGGGTGATCCAGTTTCCTCCCATTGTCCAAAGACATACTGGGTAGGTTAATTGGTCATTGTAAATTGTCCCGTGTTTATGGTAGGGCCATTCGGGGTTCTCAGGTTGCTAGGGTGGCATGGCTCGAAGTACTAAATTTTTTTAAATGCTGCTTGCCCTGCTGAATTTCTTCAGCAACTTGTGATTTCTAGTATCTGAGAACCTCATGTGTTCACTCACCATTTGCCAGCTTGTACTCCTTCCCCTCCCTCCCGCCTTCATATTCTCTCTACTTCCCCCTTCCTTTCCAGCCCTGACGAAGGGTCGCAGCCTGAAACGTCGACTGGGTACTCCCCATAAATGCTGCCTGACTGACTAACTGCTCCAGCATTTGTGTGTGTTGCAGATGTAATTGCAATCATTCACAAGTGTCTTGTGAGTAGGTAGACACTCTTCATTGAAATGTAAAAGAACCAAACAGATTAGTTTAGCCGCCCCATTTCCCCGGGAGAGGCCTTGGATGAGGTTACCCAGTTAAAGCCACTTGCTGCAGTTTTAAGTTGAAGAGGTATTTGCCTGAGCCTGGGGGGGATCTACATTCTGTTGCTGAAAATGGGAACATATCTGATTTCTTCTGTAATTAACCATTCAGTAAGGCAACTGCTTCTTGCATGTCACGCATTTGAAAGCCAAGACTTCCTTCAATTGCATTACTCGCCTATTAACTGCAGGAATTCTCCCATAGATCTTGAATTTTAAAGATTTTCAAGCCCAACCCATTTTTACCACATTGCAGACTAAAATCTTGATTCAGTTTACTGTAAATTAATTTCACAGTTGCTAAAGTGAAAATGCGTAGACTTAATTTTCTATTGTTTTGCTTCGTTAAGCTCAAGAACTGAAACAAGTTTGGCAGGAGAAAGAATTGTACCTCCGGCCCTCTCTCATAACTTCTCAAAAACCTTAAACAAAAGTCCAGACATTTCCCTACAAGCAGTGATCCCAGCAGCACAGGTCAAAGGGCACTGCAGGGTATATTGATCGAGGCCCCACTGATAGAGGTTGTAAGGGGATTTCCAAAGAAAAAAGGATGACACATGGAAAGAATAACATGATTTAACAAATATTCTGGTCAAGGGCATACAGCTGACAGCAGGAAAAGGGGATCACTATTGTAATCATTTCACTGTAACATTGTCTAGAGGAGCTATCTTTAGCGTGCAGTTCAGGGAAACTTTTATGCAAGGGCCGTGTTTTAAGTAGAATCATAATCAGCTAAAAATGTAGCAGAAACTTGGTCAACACACACAAAATGCTGGAAGAACTCAGCAGGCCAGGCAGCGTCTTTGGAGAACAGTACCATACACCAGGTGATAGGTGAAACCTGGAGGGGGAGGGATAAAGTAAAGAACCGGGGAGTTGAGTGGTGAAAGAGACAGAAGTCCACGGAAGAAAGAAAAAAGGGGAAGGAGTACTGGAGGGAGGTGATGGGTGGGCAAGGAGATGAGGTGTGGGAAGGGAAAGGGGATGGGAAATGGAGAAGGTGGTGGGGGTTGGGGGACATTACTGGAAGTTTGAGAAATCGATGTTCATGCCATCAAATTGGAGGCTACCCAGATGGAATATAAAGTGTTGTTCTTCCAACCTAAGTGTGGCCTCATCATGACAGTGGAGGAGGCCATGGATGGACATATCGGAATAGGAATGAGAAGTGGAATTAAAATGGGTGGCAACTGGGAGATCCGACTTGTTCTGGTGGATGGAGCGTAGAAACTCGGTGAAGCAGTCTCCCAATCTACGTTGGGTCTCACCGATATACAGGAGGCCACACCAGTGCACCAGACACAGTAAATGACCCCAACAGACTCACAGATGAAGTGTCGCAGGTGAAACTTGGTCATCAGTTCTCTTCATGTTATTTGAGCCATTAATCAGACTCAGTCCATGCTTTACCAGCTACTGAAATCCTCACCCATCCCTCCTGGAACCCTGACATTTGATTATTCCACCATCCTCCTGGGGAGCCATCTTGTTCTATCATCAGAGGCTGATGCATTAGGAGACATTGAGAGATCGTTAGACCATGGATCTAAAATGGAAGGTTATGAGCTGTGCAGATTGATTTATATGGACCTGGACACACTCACAAGGCCTTAAGATAGAGTCACAGAATCATAGACCACTACAGCACAGAAATGTGCCCACTGGCCCATTTAATCCATGCTGAAATTTTACTCTGCCTAATTCCATCAGCCTGAAGCCTGACCACAGCCTTCCATACCCCTCCCCTCTATGTACCTATCCAAATTTCTCTTAAAATTTAAAATCTAATCTGCATCCACTACTTTGCTCTACCTTCTCACTACGCTCTGAGTGAAGAAATCCCCCCTCATGTTCCCATTAAACATTTCACCTTTCACCCTTAACCCATTGAGCCTAGTCTCACCCAACCTCAGTGGAAAAAGCATGCTTACATTTAACCTGTCTAGAGCCCTCATACTTTTGTCTACCACTATCAGAATTAGATATAGGAGCATAGTTAGTCTCCTGAGTCTGCGTTCAGTAATGGTTGGCAGGATAGTGTAATGCTTTACAACACTAGTGATTGGAAGGTCAGAGTTCAACTCCCACTGCTGTCCGTAAGGAGTTTGTACGTTTTCCCTCTGACCATGTGGGTTTCCTTTGAGTGCTCAGGTTACCTCCCACATCCCAAAGACGCACGGATCAGGGTCAGTAAGTTGAGGGGATGCTATGCTGGTGAAGCATGACGACACTTGTGGGCTGCCGCCGAACAATGTCGGACTGTGTTTGTTGTTGACGCAAAGACAACACATTTCACTTTATTTTTCCAAGAACATGCCAATTAAAGTTAATCTTAATCAATCATGGTTTATTTCTTCCTGCCCCCTTTCTCCCTGTGACCTTTAATTCCCTTGATAGTCAAAAACCTATCAACCTTTGGCTTAAAAACGCCCAAGGTCGACCTCCGTTGTCCTCCGTGGCAAAGAATTCCACCGATTCACCATTCTCTTGCTGAAGAGATCCTTCCTCATCTCAGTTCTAAAGGGAAATTCCCTTATTTTGAGGCTGTGCTCTTGGATCCTAAACTCTCCTACTAATGGAAACATTCTCTCCAATCTCACTCTATCCAGGCCTTTCAATATTGAATAGATTTCAGTGAAATCTCCCTCATTCCTCTGGATTCCTGTGCTTCATACTGGAAACCTATCAGAAAGAATTAATAAGCTAAGCATTATGTTGGGAAATCATTGCAGTTGTGTGTGACTTTCCCCTCATACAATGTTCAAGCACCCAAATATTTCATTTCACCCTCATCACCAGCCCATTGGCTGCAGTAAGGCACTTAACACGGTCTCATAAAATATGACCACTTCAGCAGATACCACGAACAATTTTAGATCTGTATGATGAATTATCCCTGTAAACTGTATGGCAGTAGGAAGCCGCTGTGATCTCCCTCCCATCCTGCAGGAAATAGAGTCGTTCTTCTTAGCTTCCTCTCCACAGTATTGTAGATGACATGGACAATGTGTGAGTGTGATTCTTATCTGATTTGGACTCCCTCCTGTTGTTTCACACATCTCCATACTTTCCATTCAAGCTCCCTCTAAAAATACCGCAGTACCATGAGGTACTCGTTTATATTGAAACATTCATTTTTAATTTGAAAACAATTCTCTTCCCATCGAAGTTCACTGTAACCAACTGAAACTATTTTGTTAATTCTAAAATCTTTGAATAAAGATTTGGTATGGATATTTGGGCTGAAATTTTGTATGTTACCAAAGACTCTGCCAAGTTTCTATAAATGGACGGGAGAGAAGAGCATTCTGACTGCGTTACAGCCCGGTTTGGAAGCTCCAAAGCAGAGAGTCACAAGAGGCAGCAGAATCATCTACCACCCATCAGCTTGCACTCCTTCCGCACCCCCACCTTCTTACTCTGGCTTCTCCCCCCCTTCCTTTCCAGTCCTGGTGAAAGGTCTTGTTCCAAAGCATCATCTGTTTTCCTCTCTGTAGATGCTGTCTGGCTTGCTGAGTTCCTCCAGCATTTTTCATTTGTCGCTCTGGGTTTCCGATGGCTGCAGAATCTCTTGTGTTTAGGTTTATGGACTCAGCCAGCTCCATCACAGGCAGAATGTCTTCAAGAGGCAGCGCCTCAAGAAGGCAGTAAACTTCTGGGACATGCCCTCTTCCCATACTACCATCAGGGAGGAGGTACAGGAGCCTGAAGACCTACACTCAATGATTAAAGAACTGCTTCATTCGCTCCATTACCAGATTTCTGAATGGTCTATGATTCCCAGAACACTACCTCCCTATTCCTTCCATTTTCACTGCTTCTTTATAATCTCTAGTAACATTATATCAATAATCCTGCTGCAAAACAGCAAATTTCATGTCATATAATTCAGTGATAATAAACCTAGTTCTGGATTCTAAGTCGTTATATTGCAAATGTCATTCACCTGAATGATGTTTGGACTTCATATTTTAAGTGTGAGGAGGGATACACAAACCAATTTGTGTATCATCCCTGGATCATCAGGGTCAAAATCCAAGTGGAGTTTATTGTCATGCACAGGTGCAATGAAAACTTACCGTTAGCGGCATCACAGGCACATGGCATCATAGTAGCTGTGTACCTACTACGCTGCTTTAAGAGTCGTAGAGTACTACAGCACAAAAACAGGCCTTTTGGCCTAATTAATCCATTCTGGCCTGGTCCCATCTACCTTTATTTATCATATGTACATGGAAACATTGAAACATGCACTGAAATGTGTCAATTTTGCATCAAATCAAATCAGCGATGATTGTGCTGGGGCAGCCCACAAGGGTCGCCATGTTTCCAGTGCCAACATTGCATGCCCACAATGCACTTACCCTAACTGTAGCTGTACGTCTTGGGAACATGGGAGGAAACTGGTCCACTGGAAGAAATGCACACAGTTACGGGGAAGAATGTAGAGTTTCCTTACAGGCAGCGGCAAGAATTGAACCCCGATTAGTGATCGCTGGCACAGTAAAGCGTTATGTTAGTCGCTATGCTACCCACATCCAGACCATAGCTCTCCATCCCTTCTCATCCACGTACTTATCCAACCTTCCCTTGCAAGTTGCAGCTGTATCCACATCCATCACTTTGACTGGCAGCTCGATCCAAACTCGCACCACCCTCTGGTTGATAAAGATTCCCCATAAACATTTCACCTTGGGAAGCTTTTCAATTAAGTGAGGAGGCTAATGGGTGATTTGATTAAAGCTTGAAAAACATTGTGGAAATTTGCAAGTGTGACTGAAGAGAAATACATCCAGATTAGTAGATGAATATGAATTCTCACCATAGAAGATGTAGAATTTAAATCCAGTTACTAATCTGCTAATTTAAAACAAAACTGATACCAACAAAGCTACTGGATTAGTGTTAAAATCCAGGTTGACTAATGTCCTTCAGGGTGGAAATCTGCCTTTCTTATTCAGCCTGGTCTGCGCACAATTGTGTGTGACTTTTAAATTTCCATTGAATTATTCCAGCATGCCATTCAAGTCAAGGGCTGTTGGGGATAGACAATAAATACTGGATCTGCAAGAAATGTTCAGATGCTGAAAATGAAATAAATAAAGGAACACAATGTTGGAGGACGCAAACACGAGGAAATCTGCAGATGTTGGCAATTCAAACAACATTTCACACAAAATGTTGGTGGAACGCAGCAGGCTAGGCAACATCTATAGGAAGAAGTTATTATCTCTTCTTTCAGTTAGTCCTAATGAAGGGTCTTGGCCGGAAATGTCAACTGTACTTCTTCCTATAGTTGCTGCCTAGCCTGCTGCGTTCCACTAGCATTTTGTGTGAAATGTTGGACGAACTCAGCAGGTCAGGCAGCATCTACTGAAAGGAACAAACAGTTGGGATTTTAGGCCAAGACCAGCATCTGTAGAATTTCTTGTGTTTAGGATCAAGTGAAGCTCTGAGATTGTTAGGTTTTTGATTAGTCAATGTGCAAGTGATAGCTAATTCATGGCTCATAGCTTGGCCATGATCTTATTCAATGCTGGAACATGCTCAAATACCCCGCTACAATTATGATTCACTTTTAAAGGCATAAAACAGTGGGATAATACACATTTCAGTAAATCAGTTGAGTTTAAATGAATGTGAGGAATACAGCACCAGTTAATTTCAAGGGAATCAGGATTCCAGTGTATGTTGGAGACAGGACTCCAGTGAGTGTGGAGTGAGTGTGAGGGACGGGACTCCAGTGAGTGTAGATGGAGTGTGGCCTACTTCTATTCCTACGTTCACCCATGAAGAGTAAACACTTGGGATTGTTGCTTAAGGGTACTCCAGCACATAGCAGTTGTTTGTAAAAGAGGGGGAGAAGATTCACAACATCGTACCGGGTAGATGATTTTTGTTGCTGGAGGAATTCGACCAAATGGCTGGGGGTGACATCAGTGAAAGATCTCCACAGACTGATGTGCGCTAACAGGTGTTTGGTGCTTTCAGCAACAAGATCTTTACGAGTGAGAGGAAGGGGAGTTAAATTCCGCACAGAAATCACTAAAGAACCAAGTACAGATGTTCAATAACAACATTACGCAGCCAGCCACAAAACTTATTACAAATCATGCCCGAAATCTTGAGCAAACCACAGAAAATGTGGAGGAACTTTACCAGTCAGGTAGCATCTACAGAGAAGAATGAGAAATTGGCTTTTCAGGCCGAGCCTCTTCATCAAGACTGGAAGGGAAAGAGGAAGTAGCCAGAATAAGGTGGTGAGGGAGAGGAACGAGCACATGCTGGCAGGTGATAGGTAAAACTAGGTGAGTTAGACTAAAAAATCTGATCATTTTCCATTTAATTAGGTAGCTGCTGTTTTCCTTCAGTACCCTTCCATCTTTTTAGACTCAACTAAAAACAGTTGCTTCTCCAGATAGAGAAATAGAACATCGAACAGCACTGGTCCTTTGGCTTATGATGTTGTGCCAACTTTCTGAAGGTAGATGCCTCCCTGAAGGTATGCCTTTCTCTGTGATATGAGAGTAACATGTTGAATGGGATGCAGCTAAACCCACATGTCATTGAGGCACTTTGGAAAGCAACTAAGGGCAGGAATACTGGTAGAGTTTACTTCTCTCTGACTCATGGAGGCTATGGCTGATTTCAGCATCAAATCCTTGACTATCCCTGCCTTGAGGGAAGGCAGCAGGTTGAGGCTAGGAGGGAAAATGGATCAGCCATGATTAAATGGTGGAGCAGACTCGATGGGCCAAATGGCCTAATTCTGCTCCTGTATCTTATGGTCTTCTGGTCTAAACTCAAGATTATCTCATTTAGCATTGACCAAGGTATGAACCAGGACCTTCCCTGGTCTTTAAGATCCAGTATGCTCTTATGTAAAACAATAACCAACTGAATTAATGGGTGTTACTGGAATGACAAAGACATGGGTCATCACATGACCAGCTCAGAAATTCAATTATGCTAAATAGCAGATACTGCTCTTGAAGAAGAGGGAAAACATCTTTGGAATTTGGGAGGAAACTGGTACACCTAGAAGACACCCATGCAGTCAGGGGAGACCATACAACTCCTTACAGACAACAGGGGAAATTGTACCTAGGTCATTGGTGCAATAACAAACAAGAGAAGGTCTCCAGATGTTGGAAACCCGAGCAACACACACAAAATGCTGGAGGAAATCAGCAGGCCAGGCAGCACCTATGGCAAAGAGTACAGTCGACTTTTATGGGGTGAAACCAGTCCTGCTAAAGTGTTTCAGCCTGAAACGTCAGAAGTACTCTTTTTCTAGATGCTGCCTGGCCTGCTGAGTTTCTCCAGCATTTTGTGTGTGTCACTGGTGCAGAAATAGTGTTAAGCTAATGGTCCTGCTATCATGCATGGTAAAATATCTACCTCTGACATACCACCCCACCCCCCCCCCCCCCCACCGATGCTTTGCTCCGATCACCTTAAAATTATGCTCCACTCATACATGGTACATGTCAGCAGATCAGCATGAAATTTCCCAGCAAACCCCAGCTCAAAGTATAATTTAGGAGCTCATAAAATGACGTGTAATGGCTGAGCACTGCTTATTTAATTTGGAAATGAAAATGCAAATACTCTAACTTAGACAAAAGAATGGATCGTAAAATTGTCCATTTCACGATTTATTTCTCCATGTTGCATTATATTCCTGCTGAGAAACTGAGCTCTGAAGCAGTTAAACGTAGCTGTGAAAACAAACACAGTACCAAGGACTGTTATGGAACTCTGTCTGTCTAGACTTCTTAACCTTACTTGCAAAAGGTTTACAAGAAACATTTGAAATATCAAGACTGCTGGAATTGTGATTTAGCCGTGATCAGCAGCCTGCTATGGGTAAACTGTGGGTAATTGTCTGAAATGGCCAGAGACAGAAACTATTCCTTTTGTTGTGATATGGGAGCCAATTATTATTGTTCCCACAGCGCACGTCTCACGTCTGCTAAAAGGATATTTTGGAAATTAGCAGCACCTAGACAGGAAACCAGGAGAAAGTGGAGCTGGCAGAGCATAGTTAGTGGAGAAAGTACAGACAGGACTGCTGGCTTAAAGAATTCAAACACTGAGGAATTATTACGTGTGGTTTCTTCTATTCTGCTCTCTTGAGCTTTCCTGATTTTTGTTCCTCCACTGTTATAGCCTTCATCTGCCCAGATACTAAATTCTGCAATTCCCTCTCTCCACCTCCCATGTTTTTCTTATATTTTATTTTCTCAGTATCTTCAAGTTCAAGTTTATTGCCATTCAATTGTACACATAATACAGCTAAACAAGGACCACTGTGTGAGGCACAGCAGATATGCAACACACCAAATGATATTAACACAATAATATTAACAGATAAAAAAGTATTCCGTACTTGTTGGCATAAGTTTACAAGCTGGCATAAAGTGCATACACAACATATATTTAAATAACAACAGTATAAGACAACTGGCGCTGTCATAAATAATGTGTACTGGGTGGTAACAGGGTGTTCAGGAGTCGCACAGCCTGGGGGAAGAAACTGTTGCTCAGCCTAAAAATCCTTGTTCTTCTGCTGCCTGACGTTTAGGAGGTCAAAGAGATTGTGGGACAGGTGGGAGGGGCCCATGACAACCTGAGGGCTTTGCGAATGCATCACTGGAGAATATTTCCTGGATGTGGGGGCGAGGGACTCTGGTGATGCTCAGCACTCCTCACAGTCGGTTTCAGAGCCTTGCGGTCAAATGCCTTGCAATTCCTAACCCAGACGGGTGATACAGCTGGTCAGGACACTCTTGCCATTGGGTACCTGAGACATTCACCTTGATCTATTCCCTTACTTACTTTCAGAGATGTTGGCTGTGCCAGGTTGGTGCGTCCCAGGATTGGATGCCCGTGCCAGTAGAAGGCACAAGGAGGCACAGTGTCTGATCAGTCAGTGAGCCCTGAGTTCGGGGTCCTGTCATCGGTTAGTCCAGGGGTCAACACTGAAGCTCAAAGTCCAAACAACGGTCAGAAATCGGGAACTCAAAATCAATGGCCAAAGCTTGGAGACTAAGGGCTGGCGACTGCGTAGATGTGCACAAATAAAATGACGTGAGCTGTTTTACTTTAAGAAAAACTGAAATGACTCAGTTATTGTACTCCAAAACCTGAATGCAAAAATGCGATAACTAAACAACTCGTAATAAGTCATCATATCAGACCAGCCTCCTAAAGTGAACCTCAATTCAATGTTGGTGATTGTGAATTATGTACATTTCCATCCATTACATTTCCCTACACAGGCCCAGGCAGAATTCACTAAAACCGACATTCTGAGCCTGTCCAGAGCTTGGATGAGCTGCATGACTTGGGTCATATATTCCATGGGTGGAGGAACAGCAGAGGCCTCTGGCTCGTCCCGTGGTGAGTTGACATGCTCATGGTCACGTTGTGCTAGCAGCAGCATGGTAGTGGAATCCTTGATGGGCTGGTTTAAGCCAATCTACTGAAATGCATCCAGGTTTACCCATCTTATCTATAATAAACTTCTTTTTTCTCCATTCCAAAAGGGGCAAAGGGGATGCTGGTGCGCATCGTGGTGGACGAAAACAAACAGGCCAGAACGTAGGTCAACAGGAACCCTAGAGTGCTGTGCACCACGATGGGAGGTAGAAATAGGTAAAAAGGAATTGTGTTTACTGAGGAGGGTGGAATGCTGTAGAGAGGCCGACCAGCTGGTTGTGGAGTCAGGAATAAAATCACTTGGCACGCATAACAGCTGCCCTTATACTAATTCAGCCACGGACAACTGTAGGTCCTCTTTTGGAATAGTTCTGAGCCCCAGAAGGACCCATGGGAGACAATCATGCCAACACTCAGCAGTCAGGGAAGCTCTCAGAGCAGCTTTTAAGGAGCGGTGGAACTGCTTGCATAGGACATTGGGTGCCGTGGTGTGATGTGGCCTAACGCCAAGGTTCTAGGTCATCGCAGCCCAGAGATCGGATATCAATTGGGGACTGCAATGACAGGGAATATCAGATAGTGGAGCCAAACCTAGTAATCCAGGTGCTGATGAATGCCCAAGCTACTTCTGCGGCCTCCATCGATGCTAGCAGGGTGACCTCTGACCACCTATTGGTACCGTCCACCATGGTAAGGAGGTGTGTGGAAATGCAGGAGTGGGGAAGAGGACCAAAATGGTCCACATTAACATGGCCAAACCGTCACTCAGGGACCTCAAAAGGTACCAAAGGAGTCGGAACATGGCGGTTAAGTTTTGCCTGAGGCGCCCTGCACAGGCTGTAGTCCAATCACACACATATTTTCTAAGGCTGTGCGACACAAATATTGGTGCAAGCAGCTTCTGTGAGAAATTCTAGGCTGGATGCCAGAGGCCATTTATGGAGTTAAAAATGGTCCACTTCTTGTTTGCGGGCACGAAGGGGTGAGGGTGACTGCACAGGAGAGAAACACCAGCTTTCCCGAACTTAATGTCAGCCAACCACAGGCCTGTAACTGCTGTTCAGTAAGCCTGGATCTCCGGGCCAGTAGCTTGGTTGGCTACCATGCTGGCACAGTCAACCCCTATGTGCGCAGACTCAATGGCTGTGAGAGGCAATCAGCCACGGCATTATCCTTCCCCTTGATACGTTGCATATCAGTTGTGAGCTCGGATATGTAGGCCAGGTGGTGTTGCAGCCCTGGGGACCATGGGTCTGATATTTTGGCCATCACGTGCGTAAGAGGTTTGTGGTAACGAACGCTGTGAAATGGCGACCCTCTAGAAGAAAATGGAAAGGCAGACAGCCTGATAGAGACTGAGAAGCTCACGG
>NC_082718.1:29804311-29929464 GCF_030144855.1 Hypanus sabinus
GGCCTAATTCTGGACTTGTTTTATGGCGTAATGGTTTCTGTCCCTGTAACCACCAGGAGTAAGTTCTTCCTCAGCACTTCAGACCACTGGTGTAGGATGTAGTAGTGATCACTTGGATCAAGCACAATGTTCTCTCCGAAGGGGCTGTCTGTCGGGGGATCCTGAGGTGGCCGCAGAGGCCAGTCCGGGATTTACACAACCAGGATGTTAGGGTGGATTATTCTGTTAATAGGTAACACCCATGCGTGACTTTGTGTAACGTGGCAAGGCTAAAGGACCACACGTTCCTTGACAGATTGAGGTCAGGACCAGCGGCATGGAATGGGGACCCTTCACCTCTACAGCCTTCCTCTGCCTTAACTGCCATTTTGTTTTCCCATCACCTTCCACTAGTTCCACTGCTGAGATCTTGGTTGGACTATTCTTTGTCTGGAAACCTCCGCCTGACCTCACCATGGGTGACCCTGTTAGGAGCTACTTAAGTGCCAGCCAGCTAAACTCCAGATTAATAATAAGCTAATACACAACGTGTTTGAATTTACTATTAACAAACTGTGATAAAATAGTGATCCCAAAGTTAATCCAAACAGGAGTTTTTTTAAACAAAATATACTTTATTCAGAAATAAAATTATATACAATAACCATTCAATGACTTTCAATTCTTTACAGTTGTTTCCATTACTGTCCTTACATTTTCAAATTCAAAATTTTCACCACCCATGTGGCACTCTGTTCTTTCATATTTACATTTAGGGGGTATACCCTCAAATGCCCTACCCCTCAAATCCCGTGGGAGAAGGACCCTAGACTGTGGTCCTTCCCCACCGGGCCCTTGCGGTGGCTGCACCGAGTTTGAGTGCGTCCCTCAGCACGTACTCCTGCAGCCGAGAATGTGCCAGTCGGCAGCATTCCCCCACGGACATCTCCGTGTGCTGGTAGACCATCAAGTTTCGGGTTGACTAAAGAACGTCTTTGACCGAGTTGATGACCTGCCAGCAGCACCGGATGTCGGTCTCCATGTGCGTCCCCGGGAACAGCCCGTAGATCAGAGAGTCCTCTGTTACGCAGCTGCTGGGGATGAACCTCGACACCGCCCTTTCCATCCTCCTCCACACCTTCTCGGTGAACCCACAGTGTGCCAAGAGATGGGTCACCGACTCCTCCTCACTGCAGTCCTCCTGTGGGCAGAGGGATGTGGAGGCGACGTTCCGGGTGTACAGGAGGGATTAGACTAGGAGGGCCCCTCTCACCGTCAGCCAGGCGAGGTCTTGGTGCCTGTTGGTGAGGTCTGGCAATGAGGCATTTTGCCAGATGAACTGGACGGTCTGCTCAGGGAACCGCCCTGCTGTGTCCATCATGTCCTTCTCCTGCAGTGCCTGCAGGACCATACGTGCTGACCACTGCCTGATGGCCCTGTGGTCAAAGGCGTTGACCTGAAAGAACTTCTCTACAAAGGACAGGTATGGCAGCAATGACCAGCAGACAAGGGTGTTACGTGGGAAAGGGGCCAGACCCATCCTTCGTAGCCAGGGCAATAGGTAAAACCTGGGCATACAGTGGTACTTGGTGCCCACGTACCCGGGATCCACACACAACCTGATGCAGCCACACACGAAGCTGGCCATCAGGGTGAGGGCAACATTGGGGACGTTTTTGCCCCCGTTGTCCAGGGACTTGTACATGGTGGTCCGTCTGACCCGTTCCATCTTGGATCCCCAGACGAATCTGAAGACGGCTCGGGTGATTTCCGAGCTGAAGGAGCGGGGGACTGGCCACACCTGCACCAAGTACAGCAGCCCTGAGAGCAGGTTACCAGGTAACCTGATTACCAGGTTCTTGCCCGCTATCGATAGAGAGCGCCCTCCCCACAGTCCCAGTTTCTGTTTGACCTTGGCAGTCCACTCCTGCCAGTTCCTGTTGCACGCCTCGGCCCCTCCGAACCAGATCCCCAACACCTTCATGTGATCAGCCCTGATGGTGAAGGGGACGCTGGAGTGGTCGGGCCAGTTGCGGAAGAGCATGGCTTCGTTCTTCGTGCAGTTGACCCTGACCCTGGCTCGAACTGTTCGCAGATGCTGATCAGCCTGCGAACTGATCTCTGATCAGAGCAGAAGACGGTGACATCATCAATGTACAGGGAGGTTTTGGCTTGCTTGTTGTAAAGTAATAGAAAAGTTTCAAAGATATATAATCCAGAAAAAAACATTAATCCATAGCTAAATTATCTTCTCCTTAGCCACACTTGCCAGGTAATATTTCAATCATTATAGTTGTTAGAAAAATCTGAGATCCACCAGAACACAGTAGGAGATAACCTTTGCTTCAGTGTCAAGCTGTTATAACTATTAGACTGAAGACAATGAAGTCATTAATATCATGTTACGGTGGTGTGCCAGAGTTCAGGATGTTGATTACCGAGCACCCTTACTGAACGTTCAGCCATTTTGTCTTCAATCTATTCCAATATATTACCAAAAGGAACAATTACAACAGTAATCAGTCCAGCACCTTGAATCTTGTTTCTGGCTACCAAGTAAACACAAGGCAAAAATGTTGGTTCAGGAACAATGTTGCCTCAGGCAATACTTGCCAGATTTTGGCATGGAAACAGACTTCAGCATTTGTACAAGTACTCTATATATTCTAAAGTGTAATACAAAACATTATAAAGCTTTCACCTATTTGTACTCCTTCCTCTCCCACACCTTCTTCCCCTTTCCTTTCCAGTCCTGATGAAGCACTGAAATCTTAATTGTTTATTCTCCTCCATTGATGCTGCCTGACCTGCTGAGTTCCTCCAGCATTTTGTGTGGATTTCCAGCATCTGCAGAATCTCTCATAATTAAACCTTTCCAAGGTTTAGTAAGCAATTTTGCTAAATTGGCAAATGAAATATATTTTGACATTTTATGAATACCCATGCAGAACATAAACACCAAGTCTGAACAAAGACTTCTCTTTTGTAAATCAATACACGTTGACCAGTTCTAACCATCTGGTATGATTGTAAATATATACAAAATTAAGGGAGGGAAGTTTAGGGGAGACATCAGGGGTAAGTTTTTTACACAGAGGGTTGTGAGAGCCTGGAATGACTTGCCAGGGATGGTGGGGGAGGCTAAAACATCAGGGGTATTTAAGAGCCTCTTGGACAGGCACATGGATGAAAGACAAATGGAGGGTTATGGGGTAGTGTGGGTTTAGTACTTTTTTTTAAGGATTATATGGGTCGGCACAACATGGAGGGCTGAAGGGCCTGTACTGTGCTGTAGAGTTCTATTGTTCTAAATTATGGGAAGCAGTTTGGAAGCTCCATAGAATATAGACATAGAGCGGTACAGCATAAGAACAGGCTATTTGGCCCACAGTGTTGTGCTGAGCCAATTGATTAGTGATCAAGTAGCTAAATAAACTAATCCCTTATGCCTATACAATGTCCATATCCTTCCATTTTCCTCACATTCGTTGTCCTAGCTAAAACATCCCTTAAAAGTCCCTAAGCAACTCGGCATTCAAGATGAGGTAGAAAATTGGATTGGCTTCATGGGAGAAGCCAGAGAGTGGTAGGAGATGGTTGCCTCTTTAACCGGAGACCTGTGACTAGTGGTGTGTCTCAGGGGTCAGTGCTGGGTCCTTTGCTGTTTGTCATCTATATTGGCAATTTCGATGACAGGATCTTGATTAGTAAGGACATCAAAGGTCACCTCAAAGGAGAAGGCAGTAGAATGGGGTTGAGAGGGATAATAAATTAACCATGGTGGAAGAGAGGAGCAGACACAATGTGCTGAATGGCCTAATTCTGCTCCTATGTTTTATGGATTTTGACTTAAGCTTCCGTGCTGGTGATTTAAAACCAATATACTTAGTGGGTGTCCCTGTGGCTCTCACTCAAAGAACCTTACACAAGTGGTTAATTTGTCTTTCTTCAGAAATCGTTTCTTTTTTAATGACTTGTAAAGAGATTGGCTTTATTTGTCACATACACATTGAAACATTCAGTGAAATACGTCTTTTGAGTCAAATCAAATCAGTGAAAATTGTGTCAGGGCAACCGGCAAGTATTGCCACGCTTCTGGCACCAACATAGCAAGCCACCTCACTAACCCTAATCTGTAGGTCTTTGGAAAGTTGGAAGAAACCGGACCTGCTGAGGGAAGCCTACACGATCACAGGGAGAACTTACAAACTCCTTACAGGCAGTGGCGGGTATTGAACCCCCATTTGTACACACTGACTAGCAGTGTAACGTGATGAGTTAACCACTATGCTACAGGTCCACCTCATGTGTATAAGTTCCAGCCTTTCTTATGCCCATAAACCCCAACCATGGACTCCAGGTTGGGAACTCCCGAGTTAGACACTTCTTGGTAACTGAAGTTGGTCACAAATGGCTGACACTTTGTGTATTTATTAAACAAAGGGTGTGTGAGAATAAAACAATCCTCATTTCCAAATAAAGAGCATTCGAAGGAAAACACTCATTAGGACAAATGTGTCTCCCTCAGAGAGAGAGAGAGAGAGACAGGACACGTTATAATGAAACTAGCAGAGGAATTAAACATTCACATTCTGCCTGTTGGCAGAGAAAATGATGTTACATATCTATGAGAGACACAGAAGTAAAGAGAGAATGGAGAATTGAAGAAAATTAGTGTTAATTATAGACTATTATGTGTTGGGACACAACACAGAATAGGCACTTTGGGTCCTTCGAGACGCCCCACCCAGCAACACCCGATTTAATCCCAGCCTGATCAATGACCGATTAATCTACCAACCAGTTTGTCTGTTGGACAGTGAAATGAAACCGGAGGACCCAGATGAAACCCCCATGGTCACAGGGAGACCGTACAAACTCCTTACCGACAGTGGCAGGCATCAAACCCCGGTGGCTGGTACTGTAAAGCATTGGTGCTAACCACTACACTACCGTGCCCTGGTCGTTCACGGAGTACCGAAGTTCACTAGAGCAATAAGCAAAATGAAGAGAAGAGTCCCAAAGAGCAGTGTGTGAATATAGACCGATAATAAACACTTAGGGATATGAGAGAGCCAGAGGCAGGGTGAGAATGGAGAAATGAAGAAAACTGGAGTTAATTATAGAAACATACAAAAGGAAGCAGTGAGACTGAATGACAGTAAGTCCCGATGACCTACATCACAATGGTTTAAAAGAGACGGCTAATGGAAATTGGTTTATTATTGTCAGAGATTCCATGCGGAAATACGTTGAGGGAGTACAGAAGAGTAAACAGTATCACGGTACTGAATGTCGTGTCACAGTTACAAAGTGCCACGCCGGTGGACAAATAAAATGCAAGGTTCTTGATGAGATAGATTGTGAGATCGATTCTTCTTCTCTTTCGTCCAAGAGGTCCAATCAGGATTCTGATACCAGTGGGATAAAAGCTGTCCTTCAGTCTGTTCGTACTTCTCGACACGTATGCCTGATGGGAGGTGGAGCAAGAGAGAACGTCCGGTGCGGGAGGGCTCCTTGATTACATTGGCTGCTTCCCTGAGGTGTATTTTCCACAGATTGTTTTCCCAGGGCAGGAGAGCCTAGAGCTCTATGGTGTGAGTCTAAGGCGAGAGGGAGAGATTTAAGGAAAACCTCAGGGGTAAGTTTGGTGGTGGTGGTTATATAGAGCAAACTTCCAGAGGGGATGTTGAAGGTGGAAACATTAACTGTGTTGAAATGACATTGGGAGGAATGTAATCCTAAAGTGGACAAACCTGATTACTGTAGATAGGTCAGTATGGAGAGGGCTCTCTTCTGTGCTGTACAGGTCTACAACCGCTGACAAAGCTGAGTAAAAGAGAGAAGGCACATTCCAATTGATCATAATCTCAAGAGACTCGATAGATGCTGAAAACCCCAAGCAATGCACACACAACTATATTTTCTAAATTGAAAATTCAAAAATCAGAGATGCAAAAGGGCCTGGGAATCCTGATGTAGGATTTTCTAAAGGTTAATTTGGTGGTTGAGTCTTTGGAGAGGAAGACAAAGGCATTGTCAGAATTCATTTCTAGTGGACTATAACCTAAAAGCAAGTTGTAATGCTGAGGCTTTATAAGGCCTTGGTCAGATCGCATGGAGTATTGTGAGCAGTTTTGGGCACCTTATCTAAGAAAAGATGTGATGGCATTGGAGAGGGTGCGGAGGAGATTCACGAGAATTAATCCAGGAATGAAAGGGTTAACATGTGAGGACCATTTGATGGCTCTAGACCTGGAATTTAGAAGAATGAGGGGGGGATATAATTGAAATCTGTCAAATATTGAAAGGCCTAGACAGAGTGGATGAGGAAAGAATGTTTCCTTTTGTGGGGGAGTGTAGGACCAGAGGGAACAACCTCAGAATAGAGGGACAATGAGGAGGAATTTATTTAGCCAGAGGGTGATGAATCTGTCGAATTCATTGCCACAGACAGCTCTGAAGGCCAAGTCATTGGGTATATTTAAAGCAGAGGTTGACAGCTTCTTTATTAGTCCAAGCTTCAAATGTCATGGGGAGAAGGCAGGAGAATGGGGTTGAGAGGGATATTAAATCAGCCATGATGGAATGACAGAGACACTTGATGGACTGAATGGCCTAAATCTACTCCCGTGTCTGCAGGTCAGATGGCTTCTATAGAGTGGAACATATCAGTCCTAATGGAGGATCTCAGACTGAAATGTCAACTGTTTATTCCTCTCCATAGATGCTACCTGACTTGTTGAGTTCCTCCAGCATATTGTGTGTGTTGTTCCAATTGATCGGGTGGATTCCCTGCTCACCGTCCACTCACTCCTGCTCATCCCTTGGCCAGAATATCCCCTTGGAGCTGTTGATAAAGTTACTACCTCTGTAGTGTTCTTGCTCGGCGTGTTAAGATAACGCTGAGCTAAACACCGAGTTAAACCTTTGTCAATGACGACAGGATCCCAGTAAGATTAACCATTTACTGTTCACTCTTCCACATTAACATATGGTGAAATAGCATTGCCTTCACAATGTTTCTGGTGCGTAGAGAGAAAACGTTGCTGCTGCTTGCGCTCACACATGTTTCGACTCCCCCACCTTCCCGTTTCTCCAAACCGGTACTTTCCCACAGGACGCAGCGAAACCGGATGTGACGTCATCACATGCCGCAATATCTCACAATGAATTTACTTTAAACAATCCTAACTTTAACTAGAATGCTATCAAATGAATTACTAAGCAAAAATATTATAAACTAAATAACTGCCATAAAGGCAGCTCAACCTTTGTCACTCTAGACATTGTCTCCTGTTCCTGAGGCAGCACACTGGGCAGAGCTGGATCAGAGGCAAGTCTCATTTATGTTCCCCAGTGTTTGTTCTGACATCTACCCATTTCTCACTGGTTGAGACTGGAAGCCTGGGGTTGGAGGATCGTCCATGTGTGTGGGCTGGTGGGACGGAGGAAAAGGGATTATTCTGTAGTTGTTGTTTTGTTTCTGGTTGTGCTCTGTGGTGTTCTGCAGAGCATTGTGGGAATGCTATGCTGACGATGCTTGCGGGCTGCCTCCCGCACATTCTATCGTGTGCTGGTTATTGATGCAAGTGACACACATCACAGTATGTTTCGATAAGCATGCAATGTATAAACCCGAATCTGATTTTGTTTTATTTAGAGACACAGCTGGAATAAGTTGATCCAGTCCTTTGAGCCGTGTCATCAGTAAGCTACCGATTCAACCCCGGTCCAATCACGGGACAATTTACAATGACTAATTAACCTACTAATCAGTATGCCTTTGGACTGTGGGAGGAACCCGGAGCAGCCCAAGGAAACCCATATATTCCAATTGGAGGACATACGAGGGGTGATTGATAAGTTCATGGCCTAAGATAGAATCAGGCAATTTTATAAAACCTAGCACATTTATTTTTCAACATAGTCCCCTCCTACATTTACACTTAGTCCAGCGGTCATGGAGCATACAGATCCCTTCTTTGTAGAAGTCAGCGCCTTGGACCTCCAGAAGTGGTCCACAGCAGGGGTGATTGACAAGTGCGTGGCCTAAGGTAGAAGGAGATATTATTAACTTCAAACTTTCTGCATAATCAATCAAAGAGTTGAACTGCACGTGCATGTAACGAGAGCTGTATAACTCATGCTCCATGGCCGCTGGACTAAGTGTGTAAATGTAGGAAGGGGCTATGTTGAAAAATAAACGTGCTAGATTTTCTAAAATTGACTCCTTCTTCCACAGGCCACAAACTTATCAATCACCACTTGTACAAAATTCTTACTGGGGATGCCGGTATTGAACTCCGAACTCTGACGCCCCATGCTGCAATAGTGTCACGCTAACCACTACACTACCAGCTGAATCTGAAACTGCTCTCATTCATACCATCACTGCCCAGGTAACGCTCATCATCTTCCAAAAACGGGCACAAACAACACCGTTGAAGACAGACACAGACCCCAGTAGAGTGGATTTGCAGGGATTTTCAGCAATTATCAACTTAAAATGTAGATAGAAGCATTTCCAAACATGCCTGGAACTGTTTGCTGAATTACGGTACTGATTATATAGTTGCTATGGATATTACAGGCACTCATACATTCCACTTAAGTGCTGACAATTTGCCTGAATGGTTTACAAATCAGGGAATTAGCATTTCATTCTTTTATGCTGGATAATATTACATTTAAAAAGCTTTCAGAGGGCTAGAGATTACTTGTGTGATTCCAATACTCAATGTGTTTGTATGACACATTCCACTCAGCTTGCGGCAGACACATTAAATCCATCTGTTAGCAAAGCTGGATAAATGATTAGCACAAAAGTTCATAGAAATTAAAATATTAAGACTTCTAGCCACTGTTGCCAGGCTCTGCAAGAAGACGAGTTTACAGCTATCTATAATTTCCCTGCACTCCACATTCAGTCCTTGACCTGTGAACATCCATAAACTGCCTTCAAAAATGACGAAATTGAAGCAGATAATTTACAGACACCTTCTGCCTTTGTAGTACCATCAACATTTATTTCAAGGAGAATAGAATGTAAAAACAAGGAGATAATGCTGAGGCTTTATAAGACACCAGTTAGGCCACACTTGAAGTCTTGTCATCAGTTTTGGGCTCCATATCTCAGAAAGGACGTGTTTGGAGAGAGTCCAGAGGAGGTTCATGAGGATGGTTCCGGAAATGAAGGGGTTTGCATACGAGGAGCATTTGGCAGTTTTGGGTCTGTATTCATTAGAGTTTAGAAGAATGCAGGGGGATCTCATTGAAACCTACAGAATGTTGAAAGGACGAGATAGGGTGGGTGTGAAGAGGATGTTTCCTATGGTGGGGGTACCTGAACTAGAGGGTAGAGCCTCAGAATTGAGGGGCAGCCCTTTAAAACAGAGGTGAGGTGTGGAATTTTTTTTTTAGCCAGAGAGTAATGAATCTGTGGAATGCTCTGCTACAGACTGCGGTGGAGGCTAAATCTGTGAGCATATTTAAGGCACAAGTTGATTGTTTTCTGATTGGTCAGGACAATCAAAGGATATAGCAAGAAGGCAGGTGTATGGGGTTGAGTGGGATTTGGGATCAGCCATGATGGAATGGCAGAGCAGACTCGATGGGCTGAATGGACTAAATTGGCACCTATGTCTTATGGTCTTATGGTAGAAAATATGCATTAGGAAACACATAGCTCAAAGTTCAAAGTTCAAAGTTATTTTCCAATTTATTTATAATTCCAAGCTAACAATAAAATACAGCATGCCCCCATTAACCCTTACCAATAAATATCAATGCATCATAGACAGCATTCTCTGCAGAAGCATCACGGCTTGGCAGGGTAACTGCTTTGCTCATGACCACAGGAAACTGCAGAGAGTTTATTGATCCTTCTACTAAAGGGGTTTTACAATGAGATTGATGTTGTGCAGGACACTCCCAATACAAACTAACTTTCCAATGCAATTTCCTTCTTGTGTGCTCAGGCTGATGGCGTTGTGATGTCATTTTGAAAAATAAATATGGGGAGGTTGAGGCTTAAGGCCCCAAGAAAAGCAGAAATCTTCACTTCTAAACATTTAAGTAACCTCCACCAGCCTCCCCTCCATGGACTCTGTCTACACTTCTTGCTGCCTCAGTAAAGCAGCCAGCAAAATCAAAGACCAACCCACCCTGAACGGTCTCTCTTCTCCTCTCTCCCATCAGGCAGAAGGTACGAAAGCCTGAAAGCACATACCACCAGACTCAAGGACAGCTTCGACTATTAAATGGTTCCCCAGTACAATAAGGAGTTCTCTTTACTTCACAATCTACCTCATTATGATCTTATCGTTTACCTGCACTGCACTTTTCCTGTCGCTGTTACACTTTATTCTGCATTCTGTTGCTGTGTTAACTTGGTCCACCTCAATGCATGGTGTAATTAATTGATGTGTCTGAACAGTATACAAGGCATTTTTTTTCACTGAATCTCAGTACATGTGACAATAGCCATAAAAGGTTGAATGCTTATTCCCCTCCATAGACGCTGTCTGACCTGCTGAGTTCCTCCAGCATTTCCTATGTGTTACTCTGGATTTCCAGCATCTGTTGAGTCTCTATTGTTCTAACTTTTGCATAATGCACACTAGCTTACACCATAGGCCACTAGGTCAGCTCAACTTGGAATATTTGAGAAGGTTATTCTCTTTTATTTTGAAGTGATGGATGAAGCAGTTGCAGATAGAATGAGTTACAAGTGTTACAGAGTAAGGTTTGGGAAAGTTTAGAACAGGGGATCCCAACCTTAGTTAATGGTAGGGCTCCATGGTGGAAAAAAGGTTGCGATCCCCTGGCTTAGAAAGAGATCGGCCAAACACAGGAAGATGGGACAAGCACAAGTAGATAGCCTGGCTAGCATGGATGAGAAGGGCTGAAGGGCCTGTTTCTATGCTGCATAATTTGAATTGAACACCTTGCTGTGATTTGCAACCTCTGTTCTGCCTTAAACTGAAATTTGCACAAGTTCAGAAACACCCAACAGCTTTAATAAAAACAATGCTCCTTTCAATCCCGCTGACCTCGAGCTTTCTGACCCCTTGTGGAGGTTACTTAAATGTTTAGAAGTGAAGATTTCTGCTTTTCTTGTGGCCTTAAGCCTCAACCTCCCCATATTTATTTTTCAAAATGACATCACAACGCCATCAGCCTGAGCACACACGAAGGAAATTGTATCGGAAAGTTAGTTTGTATTGGGTGTGTTCTGCACAACATCAATCTCATTGTAAAACCCCTTTACTAAAAAGATCAATAAACTCTTTATTCAGGACGAAAAGCTCTTTAAAGTGTGCAGGCTGATTTAAACCTGTGCTGACTGTAAAAATGTTTGCTTTGAGTGTGACTGAAAGCATGAGAATATCAAGGAGCTGTCGTTCGAACGAGCTGACATATATTTAAGTAACAGCTCGGTTGAGTAGAAGTCAGTGACTTCAATGGAACCGAAAGGTGTAGCCGATGTGATTAAAGACAGTGACTCTTCAATGAGTTCTGGATTCCTTCTGCAGAGACCATGTCTCACTGCCGCTTAGTATAGGAAATAATTTGATTAATTTTGACAGATGAAATCAAAATTTAGTTTTAAGCATTTATTTCATATATCATAGATTCATAGAGTCACAGAGCACGACAGCACAGAAACAGGCCTTTTGGCCCACCTACTCCAGGCCAAACTATTATTTTGCCTGGTTCCATCAATCCGAACCCAGACTATAGCCCTCCATACCCCTACCATCCATGTACCTATCCAAACTTTTCTTAAATGCTGAAATCGAACCCAGTTCCATCACTAACACTGGTGTCTCATTCCACACTCACACCACCTTCTGAGTGAAGAAGTTCTTCCTTGTGTTCCCCTTAAACATTTCACCTTTCACCCTTAACACATGACCTCTCGTTCTAGACTCAACTAACCTCAGTGGAAAAAGCCCACTTGCATTTACCCTATCTATAGCCTTCATAATTTTGCATACTTCTATCAAGTATCCCCTCATCCTCCCATGCTCTAGGGAATAAATTTCTAAACTGTTCAACCTTTCTCTGTAACTCGGGTTCTCAAGTCCTGGCAACATCCTTTTCCTCTGTTCATTTTCAAACTGAGGTTTTATTTTGCACAAGGTTAAGAGTAGATATTTTATCAATGACTGTTTATGTTTAAAACCTCCTGTTAAAATATAAATGTGGATATAAACTAGCACGAAAGATTTTATTAGATTGCTGCCAGGATCAGTGCTGAGCTGAATTGGTTAGGACCTTATTGCCTGGAGCATAGGAGGATTAGAGGAGATCTTATAGAGGTATACAAATTAAAAAGGTATATAGGTAGGGTAAATGCAAACAGACTTTTTCCATTAGGTTGGGAGAGACTAGAAAAGGAGGTCATGGGATAAAGGCTGAAAGGTGAAACAGTTAAAGGGAACATGAGGGGCAACTTCTTCATTCAGAGGCTGGTAAGAGGTGGAATGAGCTGCCAGCTCATTCAGTTTGGGTACGGTTTCAATTGCAACACTTAAGAAAAGCTTCGATACGTACATGAATGGGAGGGGTATGGAGGACTATGGTGCAAGTAGGACTAGGCAAAATAATATTTCAGGATTTACTAGATGGGCCAAAGGGCCCATTTCTGTGCTGTAGTGTTCTATGCTAGTGACTGTATTAAAAACACCTCACCACAAGCCAACCTGTCACTTCCATGTCCTTTGTAACCTTTTCAACCTCCAAATCAGCTGCTGCACTTTTGACAGTTATTCCACACAAAATACGGACTCACTAACAGCCATCCTCAAAAGACAAGAGCATAAGACAAAGGTGCAGAATTAGGCCATTTGGCCTATTGAATCTGGATCCACCTTTTCATCATGACTTTATCCTTTTTAACCCCATTCTCCTGCCCTCTCCCTGTAACATTTGACTCACTGACTAATCAAGAAACCTAATAACATCTGCTTTAAATATGCCCATATTACTTGGCCTCCACAACTGTTTGTAGCAATGAATTCCGCAGATTCACCACTTTCTGGCTGAAGAAATTCCTTCTCAACTCTGTTCTTGTATTCTTAGGCTGTGCTTTCTGATCCTAGACCATCGGCTCCCATTTTCATGTCTATCTTAATGGATCTCTACCATTAACTGAAGAGTTTGTGGACCCCAGGTTGGGAAACCTCGTCCTAGACTCTTCCACTATTGGAAACATTCTCTCAACCTTCACTCCATCTAGGCCTTTCAGAATCAGTAAAAAAATCCTCATTAAAGGAATGGTGAGCAGCTTTTCAATTTGCCCTTTGATTTTAGCAACATATGTATAGCCTGCCAAAGCATAAACACACTTTTATTTTCCTTTCATTCACAGCACGTAACGTCATTGGCAAGTCCACAGCTCCCACGGACTGCGGCAATGGTCACTGTCTAGACGCACTGGAGGTTTGCAGAAGATGATCATTGCCCACTGAGCCTTATTTCAGCATGGACCAAATCTAAAGGAAGGAAGGCACTTAAGTGAAGTGAATGGAAAAAAGCTGTGAAAGGAAAAGAGAAATGATTACCTGCAGAAATGAATACACATGGATTCTAAATTTAGCCTCGTGTTCACATTTACTGAAAGTTTGGCAAAACTCCAGCCATTGCCACAGAAAAGCACAATCATTTCCAAAGTCTTCAAGTGAGATAACTGCTATAAAAAGATAGGCTGGTCCAAATTGACACCAGAAATACCAATAAAAATTGGAGCACAAAAATACCTCCCTTTAATGACTATTATTAGACCTTCATAACGTCAAACATACAATTGCATTATTTATTAAAAGATATGGAGTTATTGAACACCACCTAATTAGAGTGAGTTATTCATTCATTAAGGAACAGGTTAGTTAGCTTTAAGCCAACTTTCCACACAACAAGCCAGCACCCTATAAACAGCTCAACAAGGAGGGCAGGAGATAATTTCGTCAAATCCATCGATTGTATCATCTCCTGCTGGTGATATTATATATGAGGGGTGATTGATAAGTTTGTGGCCTAAGGTAGAAGGAGATGAGTTATACAGCTCTCGTTACATGCACATGCAGGTCAACTCCTTGAGCGATTATGCAGAAAGTTTGAAGTTAATAACTCATCAGGGGTGATTGATAAGTTTGTGGCATGAGGTAGAAGGAGATGAGTTATTAACTTCAAAGAGCACAAGGGGAGTCACAGAATGATGAAGCTAGAGACTGAGTGATTGGAAACTGCACCGTGTACTCATATTGAGTAGAAAGAGAAAGGTATTTTGCTGTTGAGAATGAATGTCTAAAGATTCAACAATCTTTCAAGATTCAAATTACTTCAAAGTATGTACGCAGTATACAACCTTGAGATTCGTCTTTCCACAGCCACGAAGCAAAGAAAACCATGGGACCCATTCAAAGAAAAACATCAACCCCTCCCAACGCACAAAACAAAAAACAAATTATGCAAACAGCAACAAAAGAACGAGCATAAAGCACAGAATATAAAACACAAAATTGAATGAGTTCAGGCATAACTCAGTTCAGCTCAGATTTCGTTATCTGCAGGCTGCCTCGATTCAAAATCACACAAAATAGCAACAAAAAAGGAGTGACCAGAAAGCAGAAACATATAACCTGAACTACAGAGTCAATTCACAAACTGTGTTGATTAAACCTTGCCCAGCACCTTTCTCTAACAGCAAAGAGAGAGAGAGAGAGAGAGAGAGAGAGACCATTCATCAGGAGCAGTGAGCGAGAGGGAGAGTCATGCACAGGCACCTTCCTCTGGCAGCAGCGAGTGAGAGGCTGGTAGGTGGTGCTGAACTGTCATTTTCCTTCTGTGCTCACCTCACTGCTTTCAATCTTCCTCGATGCTATAAGCGGTCAGATCAGCGAGAAATGGAGTCACACCTCGTCTCCAGGCTTCTTGGCCTTGTCTATACACTTCACTTGAAACCGCACCAAACACCCTCAGAGTCAGCAAAGCAACGGATCACTCAATCGGCCCAAAAGCTCACCACCAGAATGTAGATCACAGGCTCCACAGAAGAGAAAGAAGTAGCTTTGTAGGAGATTTGGAGAAAAGAGCTAATCATTCTTATTTCCTGACTCGTGGGTTGGGTGTAATCACTACCAAACCAAGATACAGTTAGCATTGTTGAACTAAACTGAAGCATCATGTTAAACTATTTAAGAGGACAGCTGAAAGCCAGACACTTTGTTGCGGTTTTAGCGTAACATGGAGAACCTGGAGATAAGTTTATTTCTTTGCATCACGAGAAAGTTATGCCAGTGGCTATATTTCATTAAGAGTATGATGAATTTGCTATGTCTACAAAGACTCTAGAAGAATTTGTGTCCACTTCACAACACAGAACAGTACAGCACAGTACAGGTCCCTTGGTTCATGATCTTGGACTGACTTAAATAAAACCTATTCCAACATCCCTCCTTTCCTCCTATATAGCCATCCATTTTTCTATCATTCATGTGTCTATCTAAGAGTCTCTTAAATTTCCCTAATAAATCTGCCTTTACCAATACCCCCAGCACCCTGTTCCAGGTGCCCACTGTCAAAGCACATCTTGGGTTTAACATATTTACATTTAGCAAATGACTCTGGCCTCCAGTCTTCACATCTGAATATGAATTGCAGATTTAATTTGGAGTGCAGCTCTGAACAATGGGTTCCCAAAAGCCGTGAATCTCACACCAGACAATGCTGATTAAATTCATTTGGATGTCTGTGGTGTGGGTGCGAATCGGGAGGTGTGAAGTTTGTGAGTGTAGCCTCGAAGAAAGCATTGTAAATACATTGTAAATATGGAATTATCCTTTGATGCTTAGCACATAAAGTATCGAGCCCCACATTGGGCCACCCAGACCTTCTGATTGGAAGCATCTCAATATGATGCATGCTTTACCGTGTTTTGTAAATAAAGAAGCTGCTTTGTATATACCGATGCTTTTCTTCAGTGAAAGTCCCCAGAAGGTGTTCCATCAATAAAAACCAGCCAATTTGATCTGCATTTCTTGGATTCAGAGGAATGAGATGTGATGTTATTTAACCATAGAAGATCCTAAAGGATTTTGGTGACCCCTCTTTCTGTTCCTTTCAAATCCCAAATAACCAAAACCCTCACCACTGAATTCCCAATCAAAAGTCTGTTACTCTCTTAAGCCTCTTTTTGACCTTTTACCAACAGCTTGTGAAATCAGCTTTGACACAAAGTACAGCAGGAATGTTGTGGCAGCAGTGCTATCAGTTACACCTGAAGATTCTCCTTGACGACTGAAACTATAGTGAGACCAGAGATACTGTACTGATACAGCCCTAGGAGGACATGGAGTCATAAAGTCACAGAGACATAGAATCCTAGGGTGTGGAAACGATCCATCGATAAAGAAAAAGAGATAAAGATGAACTTTCTTTGTCACATGTACATTAAGGCATTCAGCAAAATGCATCATTTTGTATCAACAACAAGCGCAGTCTGAGGACGAGCTGGGTGCAGCCCACAAGTGCCACCTAATCTGTACGTCTTGGACTGTGGGAGGAAGCCGGAGCACCCGGAGGAAACCCAGGTGGCCATGAGGAGAGTGTGATGTTTGAGGTGTTTAAGACTCTCTTAGACAGGTGCAGGAATGTGCAGGGAATATGGGGGGTGGGGGGGATATGGACCATGTGCCAGTAGAGGTGATCAGTGCGGTTAAGCAACACACACAAAATACTGTGGAACTCAGTAGATCAGGCAGCATCAATGGAGGGGAATAAACAGTCGATGATTCCTGCTGAGACCGCTTATCAGTATCAACATCAAGGTCTTGGCCCGTACCGTTGACTGTTTATTCCCCTTATAGACGCTGCCTGACCTGCTGAATTCCTCCAGCATTATGTGTGTGTTGGTCAAGATTTCCAGCATCTGCAGAATCTCCAGTGTTTATAATTAGGCATCATCAGTTAAATTATTTTGGCACAATATCGTGGGTCAAAGGGGAGGTTCCTGTGTTACACTCAGTTCTAGTTAGCTCTGCAGGAGGTACAGTTTATACCGTGTCAAATCTCTCCCAAACATCCCTGATGCTTTGTTCCGCACTCCCTGTAAATGATAATGTACAGTACATAGGTTCCAGTTTGTGCACACTTTGTCAAAGTTAATTACTTCTGACTCCTCTGAGGGTCATCACCTTGTCATGGTGGAGTGGGCTGTGAGTTCCTGACATCCCGAGAGTGGTGCTGCCTGGAGTTTAGCCATCTAGCACTCAGCTCCTGGTAGGGTCACATATGGCGGTAAGGACAAGGGGGAGATTCCGGACAAAGAGCGACCCAACCGAGACCTCAGTGGTGGAGCTGGCGGAAGATGATGACGCATCATAACGGCGGCGAAGGCGGAAGAAAGCTGCAGCACCTACAAACGCAGTCCTAGGATGGGCTGGGGGCAGCCCGCAAGTGTCTCCACACTTCCGGCAGCAACATAGCAAGCTGACAGCGTACTAACCCTAACTTGCACGTCTTTGGAATGTAGGAGGAAACCAGAGCGCCCGGAGGAAATCCACACGGTCACAGGGAGAACATACAAACTGCTTACAGATGACGGTGAGAATTAAACCCCGGTTGGTGGTCACAGATGCGTAACGTGAATGCGCTAACCACAACACTTCTGTTCATCTCATTACACCCATCCTTCCACATTAACCCCATCTCCCAGCTGCTGGCCGTTTGCTCTCTCTGCTACATCAACACTTCTTCAATGCGGTCCGAGGTCCATTTCCAATCACTCTCCCCACCACAGTGTGTTCCAATAACTCACTACTCTCCGGGTGATAAAGCTCTTAGGTGACCCCAGTGTAACTCCTTCTACCACCACACCAGCAGGGCATTTCACACACACAATCTCTGTGTTAAAAAACAACTACTTCTGACATCCCTTTACACTTTCCTCCAAACAGCTTAAAATTATGCCCCCTCAATTTAGCCATTTCTGCCCTGGGAAAAGTATGCTGGCTGTCAACTCAATCTATGCCTCTTATCATCGTGTACACCTCTATCAAGTCACCTCGCACCCTCCTTCACTCCAAAGATATAAATTCACTCCTCTATAAATTCCTGGCAGTTGTCAATTCTCATTCAACATGGCTACACATTCCGATCTGGTCCACATTACTTTATCAACTGAATCAACAGTTCAGGAACGAGCCAGGTCAAAACCATTTCATTTTCCAAGGAAGTCTAAAAAGGGAATAATAAGACCATAAACCGTAATATACATAGGAGCAGAATTAGGCCATTTGGTCCATCAGGATTTCTCCACCATTTGACGCAAAACACACAAAATGTTGGAGGAACTCAACAGATTAGGCTGCATCTATAGAAATGAATAAACAGTCAATGCTTTGGGCTGAGACCCTTCGTCAGGACTAGAAAAGAAGGGGAAAGACACCATTTGATCATGGCTTATTTATTATCCCTCTCAGCCCCATTCTCCTGCCTTCTACCCATAACCTTTGATGACCCGACCAAGTGAAAACCTATCAACCCCCGCTTTAAATATACCCAATGACTTGGCCTCCACACCCATCTGTGGCAATAAATTCCACAGAATCACCAACCTCTGACTAAAGAAATTCCTCCTCCTCTCTCTTCTAAAGAAACATTCCTCTATTCCAGTTCCTTGATTAATGGTAGGGGTCCATGGCATAAAAAAGGCCAGGAATCCCTGTTCTTTTCTGAGGCTGTGTCTTCTGGTCCAAGACTCCTCCATGATAGGAAACATCCTCTCCACATCCACTCTATCTAGGCCTTTCTATATTCTTTGATACCTGACTAATCATGAAATAGTAATGTGTTTGGTCCGCATATTTTCTAAACAATGACACAGATAGGGCAAGGCTCTGTGATTTCGCTGGTTATGTCTAGAGAAAACAGCACTGCAGCCAGTATCTCGAATCCACACCTTTCCTACGAAGCAACAATTACAGCAGAACTTCTCTCACTGTTGCTCAGCTAACAGATGTTACCTTCTTGCAGCAACCATTCAATCAGAACTCCAACAATTTTATATAATTAATACTCTGGTTTGTTTAAAAACCCTTCATGCATGGAGCTCTATGTAACAAACTTAGCACATTGTGATATATTACTGTTGGTCTTATTAATGACGTGCCATCTAGTAAGGGGCCTGGGTTCTGGTTGGAATAAAGGTATTGAAATAAATTATGTAGAGTAAAAAACAAATTCCAAAGGAAGTGATTCAAAGTGTTGCTATGTTGAAGGCATTAAGTATGCATATAATGAATTTATCTATAGTTACAGACAGTAAGCTGGACATTCTCCCTGCTCCCATCGGGCAGAAGATACAAAAGCCTGAAAGCACGTCCCACCAGGTTCAAAGATAGCTTCAATCCCACTTCTACTGGACTATTGACTGTACCTCCCATGCATTAACAGATGAACTCTTGATATCTAAGTCTACTTTGTGGATAGCCAGAGACTTTTTCCTTAGGATAGAAATGGCTGAAATGAGAGGGCCAAATTTTAAAATGATCGGAGGGAAGTGTAGGAGGGCCGTCAAAGGTTGTTTATTTAACACAGAGAGTGGTGGTAGAGACATTAGATAGACACGCGGATGAAAGGAAAATGGAAGGTAATGTATGGATCTAGTTCTTTTAGTGCAATGACTCCCCATAGCATTAGCAATTAACTGATAACTTCAGCATGCGCCTTGCACTCTCTGCAAAGTGAACTCTCCACCAAGTGTGTGCTTTTGTTTCTTTGATATGTAGTTGTTCAGTTATGTAGGAGGGCAAGCTTCATTTGATCTTCGAGTAGTTTAAAAGGTTGGCACAACATTGTGGGCCAAAGGGCCTGTATTGAGCTGTACTGTTCTATGTTCTCCATACCTTGTTATAGCCCCTGAACTTGATTATGTACCTAGAGTCATAGAATCACAGAAAAGTACAGCAGAGAAACAGGCCCTTCGGTCCATTGAGTTCATGCCAAACCATTCAAACTGCCTACTCCCATCAACCTGCACAGGGACCACAGCCATCCATACCTTCACTGTCCCTGCTATCCAGACTTCTCTTATATGTTGAAATCGAGCTCACATGCACCACTTGCACTGGGAACTTATTCCACACTCTCACGATCCTCTGAACGAAGAAGTTCATGGTTCCCTTAAAGTTTTTACCTTTCACCCTTAACCCATGACCTCTGGTTGTAGTCCCACCCAACCTCAGTGGAAAAGCCTGCTTGCACTTATCCGATCTATACCCTTTGTATACCTCTATCAAACCTCCCCTCAGTCTTCCACATTCCAAGGAATAAAGGCCTAACCTACTCAATCTTTCCTTTTTGCTCAGGTCCTCCATTCTTGGCAACATCCTTGTAAAATCTCTCTGTACTCTTACAACTTTGTTTACATCTTTCCTGTAGGCAGGTGACCTAAGCTGCTCATAGTACTCCAAATTATGTCTTACGGACTGTAACGGAGTATTATAATGTCTTATACAAACTTCAACATAACATCCCAACCCCTGTACTCATCTCTCTGATTTATAAAGGCCAATGTGCCAAAAGCTCTCCATAAAATCCTATCCACTTCCTCTGCACTTTCTCTGTAATGGTGACACTTCATTCTGTTCTCTATTATATTCTTTACCTTGTACGACTTCAATATACTGTTCTAATGAAGGTGCAGATGGCATGCAAAACAAAATCTTTGACTATCTCAGAATGTGTGACAATAATACAACAATTTACCAATTTAAAAAGCTTTGGGAAAAGGGATACAAGGTTTATTTAACAAAGCAGTTATTATTATCAACAGAACAGCCCCTCTTTTCCGCCTAAAGATACCTTCAGTAACCTGCATATTGAATGTGAAATCTCAGATGGTGAAGTTTAATATTAACCAGGAAACCTCACTTTGATCACCGATGTGAAAGGATTAACTTGCTGAATGCACAACTGCTCGTCTTTCACCTTGGACAGTTGAAGAAGTTTGGTATGGACCCCCAAATCAATGATTTTCTATAGGAGCACAATTGAGAGCATTCTGACTGGCTGTATCACTGCCTAGTCTGGAAACTGTACGTCCCTCATTTTACTCCTCATGTATATGAGGGATGTTAGAAGTAAAGTCAATTCAAAACTGCAAAGTATTTGTTACTTCTGATAGTCTTTTGCTCTATTTTAATCGAGTTGTCTGGCTGATGTGGCCCCGGCCAGGTAAGACAAAGCTGAGGAGGAATTTCTTCTCTGTGTGTTGTCGGTCACCTCAGGACCCTCAGAGCTGGAGTGAGTACATTCACTCTCGATCCTCAGGGACTGCCTCAGATGAAGAGGCTTTTTCATCAGAACATCATAGAACTCGGAGTAGTACAGCACAGGAGTAGGCCCTTCAGCCCACGATGCCCGGACTGACCATGATGCCAGTATAAACAACCGACCAGCCTGCCTATGATCGATAAATCAGCTATTCCCTGCCATTACACGTGTCTGTCTAAATGCCTCTGAAATGTCACTGTTGTATCAGCTACCCCCTCCTACCCCTGGCACCCACCACTTCAGGTAAAAAAACTTACCCTGCACATCTCCTTTAAACTTTCCCCCTCTCAGCTTAAATGTATGTCCTCAAATATTTGATATTTCTACCCTGGGAAAAGGATTCTGACTATCCACCCTACCTTCGTCTCTCATCATTTTATCAGGTCTCCCCTCTGCCTCTGACCCTGACCCACGTTTGTCCATCCTCTCCTTATAGATCAGGCCCTGAAATCCAGGCAGCATGCTGGTGAACCTCTTCTGCAGCCTCTCCAAAGCATGCACCCCACTCCTGTAACGCGGCACACAGGGCTCCAAGTGAAACCGAACCGAGGCTTTCGACAGCTGCAATATGACTTCCTGGCTCCTGAAGGATAATGCACACGGGAACATGGACATCCGCATATGCCAGATTAAACCGTTCCGCTCGACCTGCTGTGAGAGAGGTGTCAGGAGCTGCGAAGTCCCATTTCAGTGATGGCCTGAGCAGCTTAACAAAATATAGTGTACCGGTTGCACAGCCCTGGCCAAATCTGGCATCCTCTCTCCAGAGGGGACAAGGTTTCGTGGGCTAATTTGTGCATTGACATCTGAGCCCTTAAAACCCGAGTGTCAAAATGAATTCCCAAAGTGCAGTCAAAGTCAAAGAGTTGATTGAGAATGTTTGCAAAGCTAAACGTTACACTTATCTTATTCACTCACTTGTTTTCAGCACCAGCACAGCTGAACTTGAATGCTATTTGTTTGGTTTGTCCAAGCCCCAGCAAATATGCTCTGGAACCTGTCAACCAGTTCAATGATTTACTGGGCCTTTCACTGTGATGACCAGAACAGGGGGTGTGCAGTTTCACAAACACAATCTGAACTGGCTGGTTCATCATTCTTGAGAAAACTTGTTTCCTCCTGAACAGAGTAATGAAGGACACAGAGGAATTTCCACATTGGGAAGGGCTTTCTTCTATCTCATTTGTTTTTAAAGAAAATAGATAGCCTGTTAAAAGAATGTTCTTAAATAATTACTTTTATGAAAGTTGAAGCAGTCATTCAAACCCTCTGTGTGGTTTCTGCTACAAACTATTATCTGCTTCTTAAACGTTTTATTCCAGTGACGGGTGAGTGATGATTGTGTTTACAATGTGCCACCTGTGAACAAAAGACCAAATACCAAGTCAGAGTCACAGAGTCTTACCAACCGGTCCACCCTGACCAAGATACCCAGCTAAGCCAGTCCTATTTGTCTGTACTTTGGCCCGTATCCCTCTAAACCTTTCGTATCCATGTACTTGTTGCAATGTGCACTGGCAATGTCGGGACCCAAGTGCAGAGGAAAGACTAACTCTGATGTAGAGATGGCGACGGGAGTTTATTCATAATAATTCCAAAAGAACATTGATGGCTTGGCCGAGTGACACCTTGAGAAGTAATATTCTCAAAACTAGGACCTCGCGATGAGCTCTAATCAGGCATCCGCTTAAATAACACAAGTAACATGGATCCCCGAGCCTATCAAAAATAAACTTAAACAGAAAGCATCAGGAGACCACATTACAAAAATCAAGTCACTCATGAAAAACATAAGGAACTCAAGATGATTCATGGCTGTTATTAAACAACAATTAACCAGTTCAGCTGCTCTAAATACCTTGGAGCCCAATGCTCTCCAGTTCCCTGCACAGGCCTGAAGAACTCATTGCAGTAACTGCCTCAACCACTTCTTCTGAGAGCTGACCATCCTCTGGATGAAACTGTTGCCCCTCTGGACACTTCTGAATCTTTCTCCCTTCACTTTAAACCTGTGCCTTCTAGACTGGATTCACAAATCCTTGGAAAAAGACTGAGTGCACTCACCCTACCCACAGCCATCATGATGTATTACATCACCTCTTAGTCTCTGTGCTCCATCGAATAAAGTCCCAACCTGTCCCAATTCCCTCTATGACTGAGAGGTCCATATATCCTTTGTCTTCCTAACTAGTTGCCTCACTTTCCTACAACTTCTCTGTGTATCAGACACAGAAACTCCAAGGTTCCTCTGCATGCCAGAGGAAAACTATAAGACCACAAAATACAGATTTCCTCACAGACCTGCCTGCTGTTTGTGGGTAAGTCCGACCGGCAGGTAACCACCCACCAGTGCCAGACACTACAATAACAGTTTGGACAGGTTGTTTTCTCTGGAGTGGTGGAGGCTGAGGGGAGATACTTATCTCTGTGCAGAACCGAGGCTGAGGCCTGCAACCAGTCAGCTCCTGGACAGGCTTCGTGGTTGTGAGCTCACGTTTGAGAACCTGAGTTCTGAATGCTATTTGCTTACTTTTATTGTTTGCACAACTTGTTCTTTTTTTTTGCACGTTGGGTGTTTGATGGTCTTTTTCAATGTTCAGTTGGGTCTCTTTGTTTTGTGGCTGCCTGTGAGGAGACAAATCTGAAAGTTGTGTATATATATATAGTATACATACTTTGATAATAAATGCTCTTTGAACAATGATAGAGGTTTATAAGATTATGAGAGGCATAGACAGGGTAGACAGACAGTATATTTTTCCCAAAGTTGAAATGTCTAATACCAGAGGGTGTACATCTGAAGTGAGAGAGGGTAAGTTCAAAGGAAGTGTGAGGGGCAAGTTTTTTTTTACACAGAGTGGTGGGTCTATGGAATGCTCTGCCTGAGCTGCTGGTAGAGGCAGATACATTAGGGATTTTTAAGAGATGTTTAGATAGGAACATGACTGTGAGGAAAATGGAAGAATTGGACATTTGTGTAGGCAGGGGGGATTAGTTTAGTTGGCCATTTGATTACTAATAGAATTGGATCAGCACAACATTGTGGGCCGAGAGGCCTGTTCCTGTGTTGTACAGTTCTATGTTCCACGTAACACTGACCAAGTAGTAAGAGGACATGCAAACACAAGGGGTGGGAATCTGTAAATTCAAGAGATGTAAAGAAACAAAGTAGGACCTTCTGTAATCCAAATGAAGGAAATTTACTTACCACTTAAACATTTCTTCCTGCTATATTTGTTATGTGCTACTTGCCAAGAAATGAAGTTTGCAACTATAGCAGCTCTGAAATAATCACATATATTACTTGGCGAGAAATTAGCACAATGATAATGCATTAACAAGAGTATTTAAAGTGTTATCTTTCTTTCATTGTGGTTTTAACAAAAGCAATAAAGCATGAAAGGAGAGCCTTCTCTAAATGTCCGAGACCAATTCCCTATGCAAATATAAAAACTTTCAATGTCTTTAGTCATCTTCAAAGGTTCAATGACATTTGAAAATTATTGAAATTGAAATAAGTAATTATAATACATATGTAGCGGTGTGCTACACGTAGCACTGAAATAACGACATGTAGTCAGTGAGCTGCAGTTGCGAAAGAGATTTATTCAAACTTCGCGGCCTCGCTTTAAAGCCTTCCTGTTCCCGTCCTCTCCGGACGGGAATACTGTAGGGGGCGTGTATTTTCAGTCCTGTCCCGCGCGCGGGCTTTTCCCCTTGCTGGTGAAGCAGGCTTGGCTCCCTCTTTGGGACCAGCCTCAATGCCGGTGCACGCCACTTTGTGAGCCGGTTCGAGTGCGCTGGGAAGTGGGTCGCCACATAACCCCCCTCCAGAACCGGCGATACACCCCCCAATGTCCACAGTCTGGATCTGTTTGGGAGGTCTGCCTCTGCGCTGCGGTGCCTGAAGCTCGACCGGCTGCGCCAAGTCCACATGGGCTGGTTTGAGTCGGTCCACTGTGAAAACCTCCTCTTTCCCCCCAATGTCCAGCATGAATGTGGACCCGTTGTTTCTGAATACCGTAAACGGCCCCTTGTAGGGCCGTTGTAGTGGTGTCTGGTGTCTGCCCCATCGTACAAAAACAAACTTACAGTTTTGCAGGTCTTTGGGTACGCAGGTTGGGTTCTGCCCATGCTGCGAAGTGGGTATGGGGGCCAGGTTGCCGAGCCTCTTGCGTAGTCTGCCCAGGACTGCTGCGGGTTCTTCCTCTTGCCCCCTTGGGGCTGGTTTGAACTCACCTGGGACGATCAGGGGTGCGCTGTACACCAACTCGGCCGACAAGGTGTGCAGATCCTCTGTGGGCGCTGTGCGGATTCCGAGCAGGACCCAGGGATGCTCGTCCACCCAGGTAGGCCCTTTGAGACGGGCCATGAGGGCTGACTTCAGGTGGAGGTGGAAATACTCCACTAGTCCGTTCGACTGTGGGTGGTAGGCAGTTGTGTGGTGCAGCTGTGTCCCCAAGAGCCTGGTGTTATGAATGTACCAGAGCTCTGAGGGGCCGAAGGGTGCGGGGTAGCCCCCTCCTTTGTGAGAATCGCAAGATCACTGTTGGGTCCATTCAGGAGACCCAGGAAATGGGAGAGAGAGAGACATGCCGAATACCTCGTTCCACCGCAATGCAAAATAATGCGACATTGACCATTGTCTCCTGGAGACCATGTTTGTGGATTGGGGACTATGCTACGTGCAAGCCCTCGGGCAAAGTGGGCTGGTTGAGAGAGAGATTGCATCATCCCAACCTGATTGACACCTGAGACCCCGTGAGGAAGTATAAAAGAGGGTCTGGGGGAACACCCCCTTCAGACGCACCAGAAGAAACGCTAACGATCCCGTAGTAGGGGGAAGCCATTTGAAGGAAGTCACGTGCGTTCGATTCCGCGGCTGGAATCAGTGACTGGAACCACGGAAACCAGCTTTTAGCTAACAATGGGGAAGCCCGCTCCCCTGATTCAACGGATCCGCTTCATAAAAGACCCGGGCAAGTTTCTTTTCTCACCAATCTCTCTCTCTCCAACAAGTGAAAACCCAGCGGTCCAACCCCTAAAGGCTAAGGCCTGCAGGAACTGAATGACTTTTATATTTCCATCAGACAATATACTATCCCCTAGACAAGCGATCGAGCTGTTTCTTATTGATGGTTATTATTAGACCCACGCTTTTAGATTGAGTAGTGACAACGTATATTATCTGAATGTTTGTATTAATCTTATTTTTGTGCCCCTTCATAAATAAAGACTTTTAAAAATAGTGCCATCAGACTTCAACGGATCTCTCTATCTTTGCTGGTAACTGATCCAGTTATGGGATTTCGTAAAACTGGCCTTAGCTGACCACAGGCTGGAGGTGAACTGGGCGCCTCTGTCAGAGGTAATGTGGGCCAGTGCAGCAAAGCGAGATACCCAGGTTGCAATCAGTGCTCGGGCGCAAGATTCGGAGGTGGTGTCGGTGAGTGGGACCGCCTCTGACCATCTTGTGAACCGGTCCACGATAGTCAGGAGGTGCCGCGCTCCTCGCGACACTGGCAGTGGGCCCACGATATCCACATGAATGTGGTCGAAACGCTGGCGGGTGGGGTGGAACTGCTGTGGCAGAGCTTTGGTGTGCCACTGCATCTTGGCTGTTTGGCAGTGCATGCACATTTTGGCCCATTCACTGACCTGCTTGCGGAATCCGTGCCAAATGAACCTGTTGGAGACCATACAGATGGTTGTCCTGATGGAGGGGTGTGCTAAGTTGTGAATGGAGTCGAAAACGCGCCGCCGCCAGGCTGCCGGGACAACGGGGCGGGGTTGGCCGGTGGTGACGTCACAGAGTAGGGTCCTCTCACCTGGGCCTACGGGGAGGTCCTGGAGCTGCAAACCGGAGACTGCGGTTCTGCAACTAGGGATCTCCTCGTCTGCCTGCTGTGCCTCCGCCAGCGCTTCATAGTCTACCCCCTGGGACAGGGCTTGGATGTTAGGGCGGGAGAGAGCGTCCGCCATGACATTGTCCTTACTCGAGACATGCCGGACATCTGTCGTGTATTCGGAGATGTAGGACAGATGTCGCTGCTGGCGGGACGACCAGGGGTCGGATGCCGTCACAAACGCAAATGTAAGCGGTTTGTGGTCTGTGAACGCGGTGAAGGGCCTACCTTCTAAGAAGTACCTGAAATGCCAACAGTTCCCGGTCAAAAGCACTGTATTTGAGCTCGGGTGGTCGTAGGTGTTCGCTGAAAAATGCCAGGGGTTGCCAGCGACTCTCAATGAACTGCTCCAGTACCCCACCGACTGCCATGTTGGATGCATCCACTGTGAGGGCGGTAGGGACATCCATTCTGGGGTGCACTAGCATCGCGGCATTTGCCAAGGCTTCTTTGGCTTTAATGAAAGTGGCGGCGGACTCCTCGTCCCAGATAATGTCCTTGCCCGGACCCGACATCAGGGCGTACAGGGGGTGCATGATTCGGGCAACTGAAGGGAGGAAGCGGTGGTAGAAATTTACCATACCCACGAATTCCTGAAGGCCTTTGATTGTGTTGGGTTGGGGAAAATGGCGGACCACGTCTACCTTTGCGGACAGAGGGGTTGCCCCGTCTTTAGTAATCCTGTGGCCCAGGAAGTCGATGGTGTCGAGCCCGAACTGGCATTTGGCCGGGTTGATTGTCAGGCTGTATTCACTCAGTCGGGCGTAGAGTTGACGGAGGTGGAACAGATGCTCCTGACGACTGCCGCTGGCTATGAGGATGTCATCCAATTAGATGAATGCGAAGTCCAGGTCGCGTCCCACCGCGTCCAATAACCGCTGAAACATCTGTGCGGCATTCTTTAGGCCAAACGGCATACGGAGGAACTCGAAGAGGCCAAACAAGGTAATGAGTGCCGTTTTGGGGACATTGTCCGGATGCATCGGGATTTGATGGTATCCCCTGACAAGGTCTACCTTGGAGAAGATCCGTGCGCTGTGCAGGTTTGCTGCAAAGTCCTGAATGTGCGGCACAGGGTAGTGGACCGGTGTTGTAGCCTCGTTCAGCCTGAAGTAGTCGCCGCACGGTCTCCAGCCCCCTGTTGCTTTGGGCACCATTTGCAGGGGGGAGGCCCATGGGCCGTCGGACCGCCGTATGATCCCCAATTCCTCCATCCTCTGGAACTCCTCCTTCGCCAGTCGGAGCTTGTCCGGAAGAAGCCTTCGAGCATGGGTGTGGAGTGGTAGTCCTTGTGTCGGGATGTGGTGCTGTACGCCGTTTCTGGGCATGACTGCCGTGAACTGTGGCGCCAGAACCAATGGGAAATCCGCCAGGTCTCTGGTAAAGTCATTGTTGGACAGCGTGATGGAGTCCAGGTGTGGGGCCGGCAACTGGGCTTCACCCAGGGAGAACGTTTGAAAGGTCTCGGCGTGGACCAGTCTCTTCCTGGGCAGGTCGACCAGTAGGCTGTGAGCTTGCAAAAAATCCGCTCCCAGGAGCGGTTGGGCTACGGCGGCCAGTGTGAAGTCCCATGTGAACCGGCTGGAGCTGAACTGTAGCCGCACCGTACGGGTGCCATAGGTCCTTACTGTGCTGCCGTTCACGGCCCTCGGGGGGGACCCAGTTCTCTGTTGCGGGTGTCGTAACTCGTTGAAGGTAAGACGCTGATCTCGGCTCCAGTGTCGACCAAAAAGTGGCATCCCGACTGCTTGTCCCAGACATACAGGAGACTATCCCGGTGGCCAGCCACCGTACCAATCAGCAGTGGCTGGCCCTGGCGTTTTCCGGGAATTTGCAGGGCAGGCTTCTGCACCCCACCTCTGGTGGTAGAAGCAACATTGCTCGTTGGTCTCTTCACCCCTGCCTCTGGGGTTAGTGGGCTCTGCAGCCGGGCCTGGTCTGGTTTGCTGCTGGGAGCGTGGCCTGGTGATCTGTGCGACGGACGCCCCATTCTCCTTCTTGGCTTTCCACAGCACATCTGCCCGGGCCGCCACCTTCCGGGGGTCGCTGAAATCCGCGTCGGACAGCAGCAGGCGTATGTCCTCGGGCAGCTGCTCCAGGAACGCCTGCTCAAACATGAGGCAGGGCTTGTGTCCTTTGACCAGGGACAGCATCTCGTTCATCAAAGCCGACGGTGACCTATCCCCCAAACTATCCAGGTGCAGTAAGCGGGCAGCTTGCTCGCTCCGTGTGAGTCCGAAAGTCCTTATGAGCAGGGCTTTGAATTCTGTGTATTTGCCGTCCTCCGGGAGCGACTGTATGAACTTCTCAACCTTGGCGGCTGTCTCCTGGTCGAGGGAGCTCACCACGTAGTAGTAATGTGTGGAATCCGAGGTTATCTGCCGAACGTGGAATTGGGCTCCTGCTTGCTGGAACCACAGGTGAGGTCGCAGCGTCCAGAAGCTTGGCAGTTTTAACGAAACTGCATGAACAGATGTGGCGTCGTTCATCTTCGGCCCAAATGTTGTTTGGGCTGTCGGGGTCACCAATTGTAGCGGTGTGCTACACGCAGCGCTGAAATAACGACACGCAGTCGGTGAGTTACAGTTACAAAGAGCTTTATTCAAACTTCGCGACCTCGCTTAAAGCCTTCCTGTTCCCGCCCTCCCCGGACGGGAATACTGTAGGGGGCGCATATTCACAGTCCCGTCCCGCGCGCGGGCTTTTCCCCTTGCTGGTGAAGCAGGCTTGGCGCCCTCTTTGGGACCGGCCTCAATGCTGGCGCATGCCGCTTTGTGAGCCGGTTCGAGTGCGCTGGGAAGTGGGTCGCCACACGTATATATTTTATTTGAAAATATATAGTTAATTAGGAACCTTTATAAATAATAATGATAATGATAAATTGCAGCAAAAAAGACTTGGAAAGAAGTTAGCACTTATCCAGTGAAAGCAATTGAATATTGAAAGGTCAGATTGGACATGGAGAGGGTGTTCCCTGTACTGGCTGTGTCTTTAAAAGAGAAGTTTTTAGTGAATGATGGTAAATTTTTGCAGTTTAGAGTAAATATGCTACCTTAATCCAGAGAAAGGAACTGCAAACTATATGTTTATGTAAGTTCTACATTCTACATTCAAAAATTTATTTTTAAAACTTGCAGACATTTTTCTGTAGTTATGATAAGAAAGTAATGTACATGGTAGTGTAGCGGTTAGGCCATTGCTATTGCACATCGGGGTGTCGGAGATCGGTTTTCAGTTCCGGCGTCCTCTGTAAGAAGTGATCAGACAGGTTAGTATATGAGGAATGTTTGATGGCTCTGGTCCTGGAATTCAGAAGAATGATAGGGAATCTCATTGAAACCCCTATCAAATGCTGATTGGCCTTGATAGAGTGGATGTAGAGAGGATGTTTCCAATGGTGAGGGAGAATGGGACCAGAGGGTACAAACTCAGAATACATGGATGGCCATTTAGAACATTGATGAGGAGGAATTTCTTTAACCAGAGCGTGGCGAATCTGTGAAATCATTGCTGTAGGTAGACGTGGCCAAGTCATTTATTTAACACAGAGGTTGGTAGGTTCTTGATCAGTCAGGACATGAATAATTACAGGGAGACGGCAGGAGATTGGGGCTGAGAGGGAAATGGATCAGTCATGATGAAATGGCAGAACAGACTCGATGGGCCAAAGGGCCTGATTCTATCCTATATCCTATATCTATATTTATTTTCCAATGTTCTATAGATTCAGGAACAGTTCCTGCTGACTGGAGGGTGGCTAATGTCCCACTTTTCAAGAAAGGAGGGAGAGAGAAAACAGGGAATTATAGACCAGTTAGCCTGACGTCAGTGGTGGAAAAGATGCTAGAGTCAATTATAAAAGATGAAATTACAACACATTTGGATAGCAGTAGAAGGATCAGTCCGAGTCAGCATGGATTTATGAAGGGAAAATCACACTTGACTAATCTTCTGGAGTTTTTTTGAGGATGTAACTATGAAAATGGACAAGGGAGAGCCAGTGGATGTAGTGTACCTGGACTTCCAGAAAACTTTTGATAAAGTCCCACATAGGAGATTAGTGGGCAAAGTTAGGGCACATGGTATTGGCAGCATAGTACTGACATGGATTGAAAATTGGCTGGCTGACAGAAAACAAAGAGTAGCGATTAACGGGTCCCTTTCAGAATGGCAGGATGTGACCAGTGGGGTACCGCAAGGTTCTGTGCTGGGTCCGCAGCTGTTTACAATATACATTAATGATTTAGATGAAGGGATTAAAAGTAACATTAGCAAATTTGCTGATGACACAAAGCTGGGTGGCAGTTTGAAATGTCACGAAGATGTTATGAGAATGCAGGGTGACTTGGACAGGTTGGGTGAGTGGGCAAGTGTATGGCAGATGCAGTTTAATGTGGATAAATGTGAGGTTATCCACCTTGGTGGCAAGAACAGGAAGGCAGATTACTATCTAAATGGAGTCAAGTTAGGAAAAGGGGAAGTACAACAAGATCTAGTACATCTTGTACATCAGTCAATGAAAGCAAGCATGCAGGTACAGCAGGAAATGAAGAAAGCTAATGGCATGCTGACCTTTATAACAAGAGGAATTGAGTATAGGAGTAAAGAGGTCCTTCTGCAGCTGTACAGGGCCCTGGTGAGACCCCACCTGGAGTATTGTGTGCAGTTTTGGTCTCCAAATTTGAGGAAGGACATTCTTGCTATTGAGGGAGTGCAGCGTAGGTTCACAAGGTTAATTTCCAGAATGGCTGGACTGTCATATGTTGAAAGATTGGAGCATCTGGGCTTGTATACACTGGAATTTAGAAGGATGAGAGGGGATCTGATTGAAACATATAAGATTAATAAGGGATTGGACACACTGGAGGCAGGAAGCATGTTCCCGCTGATGGGTGAGTCCAGAACTAGAGGCCACAGTTTAAGAATAAGGGGTAGGCCATTTAGAACAGAGATGCGCAAAAACTTTTTCACCCAGAGAGTGGTGGATATGTGGAATGCTCTGCCCCAGAAGGCAGTGGAGGCCAAGTCTCTGGATGCATTCAAGAGAGAGTTAGATAGAGCTGTTATAGATAGCGGGGTCAAGGGATATGGGGAGAGGGCAGGAACAGGGTACTGATTGTGTATGATCAGCCATGATCATAGTGAATGGTGGTGCTGGCTAGAAGGGCTGAATGGCCTACTCCTGCACCTATTGTCTATTGTGTATTGTTATCTTATGGTCTGAGTTAGTACACCTTTCTCTTGACCATGTGGGTTTCACCGAGGGCTCTGATTTCCTCCCACAGTCCAAAGACTTGTTAGTAGGTTAATTGGACATTGTAAATTGTCTGTGGTTAGGTTGGGGTTAAATAGGTGGCGCGGCTAGATAAAATGAAATACTCAGGGAGCTGCTATGAAAAGTTGGCGCTTCAGTCCTTTGCATACACACTGCATGACCTGCTGAGTTCCTCCAGAACTTTGTGTGTGTTACGCTTGATTTCCAGCATCTGCAGAATCTCTCGTGTTTTTAAAATGGTTAGAAATTCTTGCCCTGCTCTCTGTTGCTTGGACTAAACACATTTGCTTTTGTTATCAGTGAACTCAGTGTCCTGCGTGAGATGGTCAATGGGAAAATGAAGGGGGGGGGTATCTTATTGAAATCTGTCAAATATTAAAAGGCCTCAATAGAATGGACATAGACAGGATGTTTCCCATAGTGGGTGAGTCTAGGACCAAAGGGCACAGCCTCAGAATAGATGGATGTCCATAAGACCATAAGATATAGGAGCAGAAGTAGGCCATTCAGCCCATCGAGTCTGCTCCACTATTCAATCGTGGGCTGATCCATTTCATTCCAGTCATCCCCACTCCCATCACCCCATATTCTTTGATGCCCTGGAAAACCAAGAACCTATCTATCTCTGCCTTAAATATACTGAATGACTGGGCCTCCACAGCCGCCTGTGGCAACAAATTCCACAGATTTACCACCCTCTGACTCATGTCCCTTTAGAACAGAGATGAGGAGGAATATCTTTAGCCTGAGGATAGTGAATTTTTGAACTTCATTGTCATAGACGGATCTGGAGGCCAAGTCATTGGGTCTTTTAAAGCAGAGGTTGATCAGTTCTTGATTAGTAAGGGTGTCAAAGATTATGGGGTGAGAGCAAGAGAATAGGGTTGAGAGGGAAAATAAGTCAGCCATGATGGGATGTAGGAGTAGACTCGATAGGCCGTGGCCTAATTCTGTCCCGGTGTCTTATGGACTAAATGTCTGGGCTGGTTTAGGATAACCTGGCCTCTTGTCATAGTAAAGCTTCTACAGTTTTCTATTTTTTTTAATTTTAATTATTATTATTGAGATGCAGTACCAAACAGGCTCTTCCGGCCCTTTCAGCCATTCCAACCAGCAAACTCCAGTTTAACTGTAGCCTTATCACGGGTCAATTTACAATGACCTATTTATACTAGCAACTGGCATTTCCTTGGACTGTGGGTGGAAACTGGATCAGCCGGAGAAAACCCACGTGGTCACGAGGAGAACGACGAATTCTTCAAAGGCAGCGGCAGGAATCGAACTCCATTCACCGCTACTGTAAAGCAAGGTGCTCACCACTAGGCAACTGTGCCGCCACAGTGTTTACCAGACGGAGTCTTTATCCCAGAGTGGATGTGTCAAATACAAGAGCAGAGAGGATTAGGTGGGGTGGGGGGGTGGGGGGGGTGGTGTTTAAAATGAACTGTGTGAGACGCGTATTTTTACACAGAGGGTGATGGAATGCTTTGCTGGGTAGATAATGGAAGCAGTTATGACAGCGATGTGTGAGAGGTATTCAGACAGGTGCAGGGAATGGAGAATATCAGTTAAAAGCACAAAGTTCAAAGTAAATTTATTATCAAAATACATATATACATGGATGGTGGCAGTCCTTGATGATGGATGATGCTGTCCTGCAACAACGATACGAGTAAATGTGCTCAATGGTGGGGAGCACTTTACCCATAACGGACTGGACTATATCCATTAATTTTTGTAGGATTTTCTGTTCAAGGGCAGTGGTGTTTCCATACCAGGCTGTGATGCGGTCAGTAAATATACTCTCCACTACACATCTACATAAGTTTGTGGAAGTTTTAGATGTCATGCCAAATCCCTACTCTAACTTACCTCACTAATCTATCAGTTACTCAGCACAGGAAATCCCTTAGCAACCCTGCCTCATTCTATCACAAGCCTGCTGTTTAATATTACACCAACATTGCTTTTCTCTTCAAAACAAAACTGAGAAGCGGTGTCAATGATGTTCAGGATCTGATTTGTTGACTCTATCAATCGTGAACCTCCTGGTGAAGGGTTTTGGCTCAAAATATTAACTATTTATTCCCCTCCATAGATGCTGCCTGACCTGCTGAGTTCCTTCCGCAACTGTGAGTGTAGCTCTGGATTTCCAAGCATCTGCAGAATTTCTTGTGTTTATGTTCAGCGCCCTGATTCATTGAAGTTTCAATGGTGATCAATGCTCTAAGTAAATTTAATATCAAAGAATTATATCTGTCTCCACATACAACCCTGAGATTCATTTTCTTGCAGGCATACTCAGTAAGTCCAAGAAACACAACAGGATCTCTGGAAGGCAGTACCCAATAGGACAGGTGAAACAACTAATATGCAAAAGGCAAGAAACTCTGCAGATATATACACAAAAATATTAAATAAATCAGCAATAAATATTGAGAAAATTAGATGAGCCCTTGAAAGTGAGACCATAAGTTGTGGGAACAGTTCAGTGATGGGGTGAGTGAAGTTATCCCCTCTGATCCATTGATCATATCAACAGTGATCAGGGTCTGAACCATCAATGGCATCAATATTGATCATGGTCTGATTCAGGTTCCCATAATGACACGAACAAATCCCTTCTGCCTCCACTAGTACCCAGTCCTATTCCCATAAACATTCGTACACTCCGTGCAACTAAGCTGAATTATTGGCAACGTGTGCACACTTGGAAGCCGAGAAACATTGAGATCATTTGGAGAATCATCCCTGAACATTATTGAAGAACACAGTGGAGATTTCAGCTCAAAGCAAGACAGCGTGCGTAATTTCACTCACCTCAATACTGAACTGATTCCACAACCTTTGGACTCACTTTTAAGGATTCTACAACTCATGTTCTCAGTATTATTCACTTATTTACTAATTTATTCTTATTATTCGCATCTTGTTCTGTATTTGCACAGTTTGTCTTCTTTTGCACATTTGTTAGCCTTGTGTGTAGTTTTTCATTGATTCATTGATTGGTGAATGCCTGCGAGAAAATAAATCTCAGGTGATATGGTGGTATATGTAACTTGATAATGAAGTTACTTTGAACTTTGAAAACAAGAATAATCCAACAATGCTGTGGAGTGATATTTTGTTATCTGAAACGCTTCAATTTGCCTCCTGTCTGTCGGCTGATGGATCATAGTTAATGGCAATTTAAACAAAATATTTTCTTATTGCTCTGGTCACCAGCCACACTGATAAAAAAAACAGTAGAAAACAAATCAAAAATTTGGTAACACTGCCAAATTTCCATCATCACTAGTCGGGTTGAAGAATGATCATATAAGTTTGCACGTACATTATGGGCATGTCTCTATAGCCTGTTCTTCAATTTTTATACCACGCAGATGCAGGAAGAACTTGAACTATTAGAGAGAGAGAGAGAGAGCCTGTGCTATGTTGAATTGTCGGGTGAACAATTAGCTTTTGTAGTACTGCAGATCATAGTCTTTCTTGGGGGCTTTGCTGTTGTATGTTTCGTGGGTGGAGGGTGCTCATGCTTTTTTTTCCTGAAGTAACTGGGGGAGGGGGAAGGGTTGCTGCTTTGCTGCTGCGTGTGCATGGGAGGTGGGGGGGAGATGGGGTTCTAACGTTTTTAGCATGGGGTAGCATGGCCACACCTCACTAACTCTAACCATAGACCCTTACAATATGGGAGAGAACCAGAGGACCCGGAGGAAACCGATGGAGTCACTAGGGAAATGTCCAAACTCCTGACAGACGGTGGTGGAAATTGACCCCTGAACTTACAGCTTGTGAATAGCATTAGACTGACCATTATACTACCGTGCTGTGCTATCACTGGCTGCAAAAAGAGTGAGGGTTCTCAGTCTTTGGTGCACTCTTCTGTTTTCATGGACGTCTGTGAAGAAAAGGAGTTTCAGGACGGATATTGTATACATGTCTGTGATATTAAATGAAACAATCGAACTATTGAAGGCACAGATGATCCAACTAGATTTAAGGATCTTAAAGATTGGCTTCATTTGTCACATATAAGTCAAGACATCCAGCAAAGTGTGTCACTTCCGCCAAATCAAATCAGCAGGAATTGTGCTGGGCAGCCCGCAAATGTTGCCACATTTCCAACACCAGCATAGCATGGCCACACCTCGCTAACTCTAACCATAGACCCTTACAATATGGGAGAGAACCAGAGGACCTGGAGGAAACCCACGGAGTCACTAGGAAAATGTCCAAGCTCCTGACAGACGGTGGTGGCAATTGACCCCCGATCTTACAGCTTGTGAATAGCATTACACTAACCACTATACTACCATGCTGTGCTATAACTGGCTGCAAAAAGGAGTCGGTGGTCTGTGTGCCAGGTTGTCTGAACAGCATTGTGTCCCCACACTCACTAAGGATCTATCTCGCCGATCCTCTCGGATTAAAGATTCTCTAAATAGAAAAGACTTGCGTGAATATGGGTTGAAAATAAATTGTAGATTAAAAATAAATCAGTTTAGCTTTGTTTATTAAGCCATATAACGTGCTAACAGTCCATCTGGTTCAACGAGCTCATGCAATCCAGTTACACCTATGTGACCAATTAACCTATTAACCCATACGTTTCTGGACAGTGGGAGGAAACCAGGGCACCCAGAGGAAACCCATGCAGTCACAGGAAGAGTGTCCATTCTCCTTACAGACAGTGGGTTGCAGGCACAGTAACGGTGTTACACTATCCACTATAATCTGATGTCATCCATGTTCAGAAGAAATACTCTGTGGATCACAAAGGTAAATAGCTATAGAGAAACAATGGTCCAAGGATCGTCAGTGGAAGCTGTGAGACCGAGTAGATAATGTGCATTTCACCCAGGGTGAGACTCTCAGGTTCCTGGATGTCAAAGTCTCTGAGGATCTATTCTGATGCAATTACAAAGAAAGCACACAGCGGCTCTATTTCACTCAGAGTTTGAGGAGAATTTGTCTGTCATCAAAGACACTCGCAAATGTCTACAAATGCACTGCTGAAAGCATTCGAACTGGTTGCATCACCGTCGGGTATGGGAGTACCACTGCACAAGATCGGAAAAAGCTACTGGAATCTGTGAACTCAGCCAGTTCCATCATGGGCATTAGCCTCCCCAGCATTGAGGTCATCTTCAAAAGGCAGCATCCATCACTAAGGAACCCCATCAGCCAGGACATCCCCTTTACTCATTGCTGCCATCAAAGAGGAGGTACAGGAGCCTGAAGACACAACATCAATGTTTCAGGAACAGTTTCTTCCCCTCTGCCATCTGACTTCTGAATGGACAATGAACGCATGAACACTCCTCACTTTTATCCCTCTCTTGTTGCACTATTTATTTAATTTTCTTTTTTATATATACTTATTAATGTAAGTTATAGCATTTATTATATCATGTATTGCAATATACTTCTACCGCAAACGACAAATTTTACGACATAGGCCAATGATAATAAACCTGATTCTGAAGATTTATAAAGTTGATTTATCTGACTAATGGTGGTTTTCACAAGTTATTTCAAACTGTATTTAGTCAAGTAAGTCCATAGAAAGATCAGAAGCCTAGCCTTACAATAGTAGAGTTTAACTGAAAGTCTCCAAAAACAACACCGAATATTAACTAAAAACACAAAATGCTGGTAGAACTCAGCAGGCCAGACAGCATCTATGGGAGGAGGTAGTGACGACATTTCAGGACGAAACCCTATTACTCAAACTCCAGGAATCATCCCCGATCACACCTTTGGAGTATTTGATTGCTAAACCGATAGAATGTTTACATAACGTGTCCACCTCTGAGCGTGAGAGGCAATTAATGTAAATTACTGGCAGTTTTATGTGATAGACTCACACCAAATGGAAGTGAGTTAAAAGTGGTTCCATTTGGAATTGTGGAAATGATCAAACAGAACAAAGATCTTATTCATCACCTGAGCACATTTGATTCCAGATTACAAACGTGAAAGGATAATTTCTAATGATGAGATGCACATTCAACAATTCAGGAACAACTTCTTCCCCTTTGCCATCTTAACAGTCCATGAACCATGAACACTATCTATTTTTGAACTGTTTGCTTATTTTTATACTGTATAGTAATTTCATATCTTTGCACTGTATTGCTGCCACAAAACAAATTTATTTCCTCCAGCACTTACTGTGTTGCTCAATATTTCCAGCATCTGCTAAATGTCTTGAATTTAAAATTCCATGTAATCTAAGTCAATGATAATAAACAGGAACTGATTCTGATTTCTATTCCAACAGTGTCTGTGGTTATATTTCAATGATTCATTCAATGTCTAGAAGAATTTACTGTGCAGATATCACCAAAGTAACTTTTAAGTCATCCTTAAACAATTGAAGCCAGTGAATATTTTGAAGCCTAGTCACTGTTGTCATCTGGGAGCCAATCTGTGAAGGGCAAGATCCCACCAACGCCTCTGTGATGACCAGATGTTGAGTGAGAGGTGATCATTGAATTACAGGGCCACAGCAGGCTACAGGATAGAACAAGATCATTCAGTCCTTCACATCCTCTCCACCAGCTCTCCTAAAGAGCAACCCAGTTAGTCCACTCCCTTCTCCTCTCTCCACTGCCCTAAAAGTTCCTTCTTTTTCAGGTACTTAATCTAAATATAAAGAAAAGATTAGTTTTTTTTGTCAAATGTACATCGAAACGCACAGTGTAATTTGCCATTTGTGTCAACAACCAACAGCCTGAGGGTGTGATGGGGGCACCTCACAAGCGTCACCATGGAAACATCACCAACATGGCCTAACCCCAGCTTACTAGCCCTAACCCTTCAGAATGTGAGAGGACACTGGAGCATCTGGAGGACGTTCACGCAGTCACAGGGAAAATGTACAGGTGGCAGCGGGGTTTGAACCCTGATCGTGATTGCTGGTACCATCAAGCATTACTCTAACTACAATTTTGCTACCCTAATCAGCAACCTCTTCAACACTACAGTGAAGTTGTCTTCACTCTTCCCCAGCAGTGCATTCCAGACTGTGCTGAAAAGCTTACCCGCATCTCACTCCTGGTTCTGTGAAGCCACTTCTGATTTCTTTAATCCAGATTCTTGTGGTGTGGGTAACTGCTAACAAATTAGTCCAGGCAGCTGAGAGTGATGTTTGACCCATTCCCCAAACAGAGGCCAGTGAAAGGAACATTAAATAAATGTACTTGGATTCACAGAGAAAACAATGAGTGGGGATTGAGGGTTGGCTCTTTAACACAGGTTTCACAGTAATCTGGATATTCATGAGCGAATGGGAACTGCTGTCTCTTGGAGCAAGTCAAATATGAGTGTTGCACAACTATTGGTAATACTTAGGGGAGCTTTTAAAGCAGAGTTTAATAGAACATGATGTGTTGGACTTGATTAGTTGGAGGAATGAGTTTAAGAGCCACGAGATAACGTTGCAGCTCTATAAAACTCTGATTACGCGACACTTGGAGTACCATGTTCAGTTTTGGTCACCTCATTATAGGAAAGACGAGGAAGCTCATCCCACCAGTGTTGCCCTCCAGTGTTCACTCAGTGGGAGACAAGCTGGACTGCTTTCATCATGTGCAAGATGAGGAACTGCTGCGGGCTTGTTCTTACGGAAACATGGCTCTGGGACAACATCCATGCACCATCAATCTATAGGTCATGACACTCAGGGACTTGGGCTATATTTTTATATATTATTGCTTGTAACTACTGTATGTTTTTCTACTATCATAGTTATGTGTGCTGTGTGTGATTGTGTGTAGTATGTTTTGCACTGTGGGCCCGGAGGAATGATGTTTCATTTGGCTGTATTCACATGTATGTCTGAATAACAATTAAATTTGAATTTGAACTTGTAAGTTATTTAACATACAAAGCGGCGAGTGCATAGAATTCACTGCAGGGTGACGGTAGAAGCAGATACATTAGGGACATTTCAGAGAGACTGTTAGATAGGCCATGGATGACAGAAAAATGGAGGACTGTGTGAGAGGAAAGGGTTAGATTCATCTTAGAGTAGGTTAACAGGTTGGCACAGCACCATAGGCCAAAGGTCCTACACTTTCCTGTGCTGTAATGTTCTATGTTCCATTCACCTTTACACATCCAACCAAACCCACACTGCAAACATACACCCAGTGGCCACTTTATTAGGTGCACCTGTACCCTGCTTGTTAATGTAAATATCTAATTGGACAATCATGTAGCAGCAACTCAATGCCTAAAAGCATGCAGACATGGTCAAGAGGTTCAGTTATTGTTCAGACCAAACATCAGAATGGGGAGGAAATGTAATCGAACTGATTTTGACCGTGGAATGATTGATGGTGCCAAACAGTGTGCTTTGAGTATCTCAGAAACTGCCGATCTTCTGGGGTTTTCATGCACAAAAATCTCTAAAGTCTACAGAGAATTGTGCAGAAAATAAAATCGTTGAGTGAGCAGTAGTTCTTAATGAGAGGAGATCAGAGGAGAATGGCCGGACTGGTTGAAACTGACAGGAAGATTAAATAACCACACATTACAATAGTGGTGTGCAGAAGAGTGTCTCTGAATGTACAGCTCATTAAATCTGGAAGTGGACGAGCTACAGCAGCATAAGACCATGAACATACACGCAATGGCCACTTTATTAAGAACAGGAGGCACCTAATAAAGTGGCCAATGAGTGTACGTCATCAGCATATAGAGATTTGTAAAGCTCTACTGGGTCTTGCTGCAGATTGCTGAGAAGGGCACAGACCTGATGTGTAACTGAAACTTTAATGAGTAAATTAAAAGATGACTTTGTTCCTACATAAATAAATCTGTAAAAATACCACCTCTTGGGCTGCTATGATAGACTGCCTGTTAAATTGTGGTTCTTGTTCAATTCAGTTCAATTATTCAGCTGGTTCCGAGGAACTGACTGCCTGAACTGAGTGCTGTTTAATTAGAGTGTGCTCCTCCAGACCGTTGGAACTCCTGATAAACTCGAGTTAGATTCAAATCATCGGAGTAGCTGCATTTACCAATGATAACCGCATGTATGTAAGATCGGTGGAAAATAAGATACTGGAGCAGAATTAGGCCATTTGGCCTATCAAGTCTGTGCTACCATTTCTTCATGGCTGATCCAATTTTCCTCTTAGCACCAATCTCCTTTTTCTCCCTGTATCCCTTCATGCCCATACCAATCAAGGATCTGTCAACCTTTGTGTTAAATGTACATAAATACTTGACCCCTATAGCTGCCTGGAGCAAAGAATTCCACAAACCAACCTCTGTCAGGCTAAAGAAATACCTCCTCATCTCCATTCTAAAAGACGTCCCTGTATTCTGAGACTGTGTCCACTGTTCCTAGGAAACATCCTCTCCACATCCACTCTATCAGGGTCTTTCATCATTCGATAGGTTTACTAGTATGTTCAATAAATAAACTATGACACTTACTAAAATACTAATTGTCAAATATTTTGTAAATCAAACAGCGTCCTCCAAAATCTAAATGGATAAAAGCTGCCCTGATGTTTAAATTTGAGAGGAGGGTCACTTTTCCAGTCACTGTTACCCTTTGGGTGACGAGGTAGAGATATGTCCCTTCAAAGGAGGTGTAAGGCGTCCCTTCCCTCCCATTAGCCTGCAGCTCTCCCTTGGGTAAGGTGTATGGAGCACCTGCTTGGCCTCCCGATCAGGGTCATGTGGAGCCATGGGAGCAGGTGGTGGCAGTCATATGAGTAGCTGGTGGGTATCACAAGTCCTGATTATGTGACCACTGTTGCCAGACTATCTCTGAAGAACATTGACAATGGCTGGGGTCACCCGCCTTGTAAAGACACTGCCCAGAAGAAGGCAATGGCAAACCATGCTGTAGAAATATTCGCTAAGGGCAACTATGGTCATGACAGTAGGAAGAATATGCCCGCCCGTGTCATACAACATGGCACATAATGACAATGATAATGATGTAACACTTTACTCTGCATTCTGTTATTGTTTTACCTTGTTCGACCTCAATGCGCTGTGTAATGAACTGATTTGTACGAACAATGTACAGGACAGGTTTTTCACTGTATCTCAGTTCATATGACAATAATAAATTACAAACTAAATCAAGAAATTAATAAATGGTAATAAATTAACTGGCCTTGTCTTTGGGGCTCAGTGCTGCATTGTTCAGAGCTGTGGGTGCCTGGAGATGGGGACAGGACGTGGAGTCAGGGAAGAAAAATAAAGACTGTGCTAAAAAACCAATCTTTCATCCTTGTCTGTCAGTTTACAGGACACAAATTTTCACTACCATTTAATGTTCCACAATATCAGCAAAAAGTCAAGAGGATCCCACCCCATAATTCTCACCAACATATCATTGTCAGAGACAGAAGAATTAAATATTTTATCACTAATAGGATCCTAAAATGGTTGCAGCACGTTGTGTCAGTGCTTGCTGTCTTCTGGGCCAGCTGTCCAGTTATTGACTGACAGATTCATCCTCTCCGTGTGGAAATAGGACCTTCAGCTGACCCAGGTCACTACACGCTCATTTACACTAATCCCCCAGCTCTCTCTCAGCAGCCTTGTACGTTTCTCTCCTCCATGTATTGATTCAACATCTTCTTCAAAGCCACAATAGAAGCTGCCTCTATTGTATCTCATCGAAGAATCTACAGCACAGAAACAGGCCCTTTGGGCCATCTAGTCCATGCTGAAACATTAATCTGCCTAGTCCCATTGATCTGCACCTGGACCATTCCTCTCCCATCCACGTACCATTTTCAGGCAGTGCGTCCAAGATTCCAACCACGTTCTGAGAGCGTAAGGTCTTACTCTGAGTCTTTACATCTAACCCACTTTCCACGTAGCCTCAACATTTCATATACTTCCAGCACATCTCCTTGCAGTCTTCTGTTCTCGCTCAAAGAACCCAGCTGTCTATTCTGTTCTGTCCGTCTTGCGTGTTTGGTTCACTTTAGGATCACACTCTGCTGAAGGGAGTTGTCCCAAAAGTCAGGAGAAGTGTTCTCAAGTGTGTCAAATCCGGAACCATAGCAAGGATAAATAGTTAGAGGATTCTGTGCTTACAGTAGTTTCTAGATTAAATTTTAGCCACATTAATCATCCCCTAAATGTAATACTTAAAGCCAGACTCTCAGTTTAGTCAGTCATAACATGGTGTCAATGACCAACATGGTCTGAAGATGTGCTGGGAACAGCCCACAAGTGCAGCTATGCATCCAGTGCCAACATAGCGTGGCCCAATGCACTGGCCTGAAACTGAATGTCTTTGGACTGTGGGAGGAAACCAGAGCACCTGGAGGAAACCCACATGGTCATGGGGAGAATGTACAAACTCCTTACAGACGGCAGCAGGAATTGAACGCCAGTCTTCGGATTGCTGCTATTGTAAAGCTTGACACAAACTGCTACACTACCGGGATACCCTTGACTTTGTTTCAGATTTTCAGCAACTGCAGCCTTCAGTTCTAAATAAATCGATAAGAATGAGCAAAGGGTTTGGTGATAATTTGTTGGACCAGCATCAGATCTGGAGTCCCGTGCCAGAATCTACCTCCCAATTAAAGCAACTGACAGCCTTTTACAATTGCCTGAGAGCCTTTCTCTGTGTGAACCATAAAAGCTTCCAATGATTTCAATCACATTCAACAGATTCAATGACATCTGAAAATTATAGAAATTGAAATATGTATTTCTAATTTTAAAAATATAGTTGATTAGAAACAGTAATAAATAATTGATTTGGCCCACTGTCTCCAATCTGACCCATTGTTTGTAATCCAGCCCACTGTCTATGATCTGGCCCACTGTCTATGATCTGGCCCACTGTCTATGATCTGACCCATTGTCTACAATCTGACCCATTGTCTATGATCTGGCCCATTGTCTATGATCTAGCCCTTTGTCTTTACAGTGCAGACAGCTAAACATATTTACACCATCTACCGGTATATACATTGAAAATACATTCAACATCTAATATTGGCCGTAACAGTGGATTTCTACAGAGTTCTCTCAAAAGCCAATGTCAAGTTGACCTTTGACTCATCCTTACACCAACCTTTAGAGCAGTTTACAGAGGATATGAAACAACTCTATGAAACAGAATGTGCAAAAAAAAAATTTCAAAAGCTGTGTGGTGGATGTACAGAGGCACAAAGGTTCCTTATTCAGCTGAAGAAAGCATCTTTGTTGTGTGGAGACTCTGGGTTTGGGATCTGCGGATATGTCATGTCTCACCAGTAGGTATCATTGACAATTAATATTCATTCAAACAGGACGTAATGCTCTTGGTAGCACTGGAGTTGTACCAGGTTATGACATGTGTACACTTTGATAAATTAACCTCCATCTGGTAAAACAAAACTTCTCAGCATTTAATAAAACCCTCTCTGTGCTGTCAGAGCAGAGTGGTATGTTCAGTGGTAATTAAGGGTCACTCCAACATGAAGTGAGAGACCTGCCTTTACAGCCTGATTGCTTCTGTATTTTCTTTCATTAGAGTGAGGAGCTCAGTGTTTGTTTAAAAGTTGTAGTATTTTCTTTACAATTCTTTCTCTTCTGTTTCTTCTGGTCTAGAAAACACCCTGGCAGAAAGGTAAAAACTAAACAAACTCTGTTGCTTTAAAATTCCTTTCCAAGTTTTCAATTTAAAACTTTCTCCAATGATTGTCCCCTTACCCTGCTAATGTGAATTAATTAATTAGAAGGATTCCAAGGTTTTACACATCGCATCTCTGGCAGTTCTGATAAATGGCTGGCCAGATTGAGGTTGTTTTTGTGTCAATTACTGCTGCTCTTATGATAGTTTATCTGGTTCACGGACAATTTATCATTTATTGAAAGTCATTTCAAGTTTTTGTATTACAGTCATAGAATCATTCCAGAACGTTCGGCCCAACTTGCCAATGCCAACTGTATTGCCCAGCAGACTAGTCCCATCTGCTCATGGTGATCTAAGGTGACAGTATTAGTTACTAGTTAATAGCATGGAAATCATATTATTCACAGAGTTCTCCTCTGGCCATGTGTAACCTGACTTATGGTAATCCCACTTTATACAAATTGTCCCCATGAACTTATAAAACATTTTTCAAGCTCCTAAAAATTACTAAAGATATAGAAGATTAGCTTTGTCACATGTACATTGAAATATTAAAACATACGGTGAAATGTGTTGTTCGCATCAATGACAAACGCCTTCTGAATGTGTTGTGGACAGCCCACAAGTTCAAGTGTCAAGATCTCTGAGGATCTAACCTGGTCCCAACATATCGATGCAGCTATATTTCATTGGGAGTTTGAGGAGGTTTAGTTTGTCACCTAAAACACTCAAAAACCTCTACAGATGTACCGTGCAGAGCATTCTGACTGGCTGCATCAATCTCTGGTTAGTGGGGGAGGGGGGCTACTGCACAGGATTGAACAAACCTACACAAAGTTGTGAAATCAGTTAGCTCCATCATGGGTACTAGCCTTCATTGCACACAAGACACCTTCAAGGAGCGGTGCCTCAGAAAGGCAGCATCCATTATTAAGGACCCCCAGCACCCAGGGCATGCCCTCTTCTCATTGCTACCATCAGGAAAGAGTTACAGAAGCCTGAAGGCACACATTCAGTGATTCAGGAACAGATCTTTCCCCTCTGCCATCCGATTTCTAAATGGTCATTGAACCCACAGACACTACCTTACTTGTTTTTTATATTTCTGTTTTTGCACTGTTTTTAATTTGGCTATTTAATATACAGTACATGTGTAAACTTACTGTAATTAATTTACTTATATTTTTTCTATAGTTATCATGTATTTCACTGTACTACTCTTGCTGAGTTAACAAATTTCACAACATATGTCAGTGAAATTAAACCTGATGCTGATTCTGACATGTGTCACGTGCTTCCAGTGCCAATGTAGCATGCCCACGACTTACCAGTCCTAACCCGTGCACCTTTGGCATGTGGGAGGAAACCAGAGCACCAGGAGGAAACCCACACAGTCACAAGACAAACGTGCAAACTTCTTAGAGCCAGCGGCAGGAATCGGACCCTGATCTCACAGCTGGTGTTGTAAAGCATTATGCTAACCACTTGTCTGTCGTGCCATGCTACAAAATGCTTTGCGGTATTCATTAGTAGCTGGATAGAGTCTATGTTCGAACAGTTTAATTATGTCCACAGTTAGAATGAGAATGACATGAGAGAGTGCATGTGTAGTGATATGATGTAGAGAGAGAACCGACATTCTGACTGATGGAGAAATGGGCTTATAGATAATACTCAGGTTCAGAATCTTTTTATCTGTATCCAATCCAGGTTGTGCCTGTGTGAGAGGGAACAGAATGAGGTGGATATGTGAGCCTGGCAGGGAACTCTGACTTAAACCTAACAATTGCTGCTTGAAGTGAATGGAGGGGTGTTTAATATTTTCTATGATGTTCAGAAGATCAATACTACACTATCATAGTGGACAAGGCAGCATTGTCTCGAGATGCTAAGCATTCCTCTGATCTGCATTAGGTTTTCACACCAAATATGCCTTCCTTGGTTTCAGTGTCATGGATCGCATCCATTAGAGAGCCATTGCTCCACACAAGCCAGCGTTTGTTTGCCAATATCTGTGAAATTACAGACAGCCCAGAGATTAAACAGAGAGTTGCAGTCGCTGAATATATCGCATGCCCCCACACAACTTCCTCATTGAGGGAAAGGCGGAAGGTGGGTATCATTTCCAGATGCACCAGGAAGCAACATGGAGACAGGGTGATTTGTTCAACAGTGGCAGATAAAGCCATGGAAACCAGAACAAACAGCGGCCTTATAATCCTGATAGATCGAATTACAGCTGCCTGGACTACCAAGGTCGTACTGCTTCCCGCACAATATGACTCTCGGGACCAAAACTTTCCTCGTGTCGTGGCCAAGACAATGGTGCGATGGAAGAGATGTCCTAAGGTCCTGTGGCAGAGGCAGGTTAGGAAGCCTAGGAAAGGGATAGCAGGATCAATTCTGACTTACCCACTGAGTTCAGGGTGCCACAGTAGTGTAGCAGTTGCGGTGTCGGAGTTCAGAGTTCAACTCCGCCATCCTCTGTAAGGAGTTTGTACGCTCCTTCTCACGTGGGTTTCTTCCGGGTGCTCCGGTTTCCTCCAAAGATGTACCGATTAGTAGGTCAACTGGTCATTGTAAATTGTCCTGTCAGGGTTAAGTAGATGGTTGTTGGGCTAGAAGAGCCTGTTCTTCGTGTATGTAAATAAATAAGAAAACAGAGGAGGAAGTGTATTATTCTGGCTGAAGTCTGTGACAGAGATCAGTGCTGGAACCTCTGTTGCTTGTGATAATGAACTTCCATGAAATTGCTGGTGAGTGGATCAGTAAATTTGCGAAGATTGGTGAAGCTGTGCACAGTGCAGAGGGCTACCAAAGAATACATCGGGATATAGATCGGTTACTGATACGGACAGAGAAACGGCTGGTAGAGTTTACTGCGATCTGAACAAGTGTGGGGTGTTGCACTTGGATAGGTCAAATGTAAGCGTGTACAGCTAATCACAGGATTATTAACAGCATTGATGTGGGATCCTGGGGTCCAAGCCCATAACTCCCTAAATGTGGTCACACATGTGGATAGAGTGGAAAGGAAGGTGTGCGGGACCCTTGTCTTCATTGGTCAGGACGTTGTGTGTAACAGAGAGAAAGAATCGGACAGAGACAGGGAGAGAGGGGGAGTCAGAGAGGGAGAGACAGAGAAAGATACAGACAGAATGAGAAAGATAGGGAGAGAGAGAGAGAAGACGATTCTACAGAAAAATGACCATAAACTGCAGAAAGAGCTGTCCACATCGCCGTGACCAGGCACCTGTTACTCCTGACCCCTCCTCAGTGTGGCCCTGCATTCTGTTATGCCGCACACACTGTATCATTCCACATACCTCTGCCAACAGAGACTGCAAAGGTCTGGATTTTGAAATTTACCATTCCCACCAGAAACATTGTTATGATTGTTCAACAAGACTTAAGCTTTTAAATCTGCCTATCACTGTTCCTGTGGCTTAAGAGCCTCTTTGAGGGCCCACAAAGGACACAGGCAGTGAGAATAGCCGTGGTGATTAACTCAGTCTGACAATGTCGGTGGGATGCAATGGTTTTCTATAAACCACTGTGACAGGAGGTGGAAATTCAATTTGTGGCAGATATAATTTGCACTTGAAGTTCCTTGTCAAGTTGTGGTTCTTAGCAAATTACGAAGATCAGCCCAATTAATCTAAGCCTATGCTTAGAACAGCCAGCAAATCTTTCAGTGTTACAGGCAAGCTGTGATAGTATTTGACAGATTCTTTAGGTAATGTTTCAGCTATTAATTACAGTTTGATTAATACTTGTCTCTTTTCTCTAACCGTTTCCTGCAAACCAGTACTTAGCGCAAGGCCACAGACTCTCTCAGGTTTCATTTGATGAATTCCTTTCACAGAATTAGCATTGCCATTGACTTAAACATGATCTTGAAGAAATGAATGTGTCCAAGTTTAATTTTATAACCATAAAGGCCAAGTAAAGTAATGCACTGATGCCAGAGAAGACTATTCAAAGCTTCTTCTCAATGAACAGAAAATGAAGCTGATCCCAGAACAACACTGCATCAATACCTTGATCTTGCAAGAATGTCTTTCACTATAGATATTCTAAAGTTCGGTACCATCCATTCTTACTTAATTGTAAAACTCATGCTGACAAATAAACTGCAAAACCATTGCAAAATGTAACTGGAAACACAGCTAGGGTTAGTAAAGGCAGGTGGTGTGCACATGGAACGAGCTGGCCACATATACAATACCTGAAAGAAAGGTCAGGGTTAGGGTTTAGGAGGACTTCAGCCAAATGCAGGCCATTGACCATAAGACATCTGGTCCATCAAATCTGTTCTGCCATGAAATCATGGCTGAATTATTATCCCTCTCAATCCCTTTCTCTTGCCTTCTCTCCGCAGGGTTATACTACCCTGAGGCCACTCTCTTGTAGGCATTCACAATAAAGAATAAAAGAATACAAAATGGCTTATGAAAAGCTATAAATAACTATAAAAACTGACAAACAAACAATGTGCAAAAAAAGACAAACAGTGTAATTAATCAAGAAGTAAATAGATAATGGGCTGAGTGCGGGGCAGTGGGACTAGGTGAGAGTAAGCGTTCGGCACGGACTAGCAGGGCCAAAATGGCCTGTTTCCGTGCTGTAACTGTTATATGGTGATAATACTGAGAGCATGAGTTGGAACTGAGTCTATAGGTTGTGGAATCAGTTCAGACACGAGGTGAGTGAAGTTATCCATGCCGGTTCAGGAGCCTGATGGACGTAGGGTAATAGCTGCTCCTGAACCTGATGGTGTGAGACCTTCGATACGCTTACAGGACGAGAGGATTCTATCCAGCGTGCCGAGAACTGTGATCTACCAGAGGAACTCCCGGGTGCCAACCGTCAGCCTTGCACATTGTTCCTCGCCACACTCCCCCCTGCCCCCACCACCCTGCGAGCAGCGGCCAGGACACAGGCAACTCCCTCACGCCAGTCATCACTTTCACCCTTTTAACTCCGACCCAAGGAATTTCAGCAGGATGAGAAGAAAAACACGGCCTAATTGTGGGAACAAGAACAGGTCTTTACATAACGACACCACTCACAGGCGAGCAACACATTGGGCTGTACAGGAACAGGCCCTTCAGCCCATCGTGATTGTTCTGAACACAGTGCCAAATTAAACTAATCTTTTCTGCTTGCACGCGATCTGGTTTGGGTGCCTTCCGCCCAATAGGAGAGGGGAGAAGAGAGAATGTCTGGGATGGGTTGTGTCTTCGATTGTGCTGAGGCGGTGGGAAGAGTAGACAGAGTCCATGGAGGGGAGGCTGGTTTCTGTGATGCACTGTGTTGTGTTCACAACTCTCTGCAGTTCCTTGTGGTCATGAGCAGATCAGCTGTCGTACCAAACCGTGATCCATCTGGATGGGGTGTATTGATAAAGAGTTGATGGGGAAATGTCAAATTCCTTTAGCCTCCTGAGATTGTTTACGTACAAGGTGCATTGAGGTCCTGGGTAATGAATTGATCTGTATGAACGGTATGCCAATAGTTGATGACTTTTCTTATTGTAGCATCTACATGGTTGGACCACAACAGGTGATGTCCTGGGGAAATAAATCAAAAAGGCTTAAGTCACACTTTCCTGCCCTGTCTGAGCGTAAAATGTGGGCAGTTCCAGAGAATTCAAGATTCAAGATTTAATGTAATTTCCAGTACACAAGTGTAAAAGAGAACAAAATAATTGTACTCCAGACCCAATGCAGCACAAAGATAAGGAACACCATAATAACAGTTTAAATAAACACAATACATATAATACATTAGATAGGTTATATACATAGATTGATTTAATGTCCATAAAGTGACGCTAGGCACAGGAGTGTCTGTACATAAGGTGACTCTGACAGGACATGATAAAGTAATGGTGGTTGAAGGTGTTGATCAGCCTTACTGCTTGTTGTTGTTGTTCTTTTCCATGCCGTGTGGTGCATCGGGCAGCAACCTTGCTGTTTCTTTAGCATTTTTGTCTGTTTTCACGAGGCCAAGTTGCTGGTGTGATGCACAACCCAGCACGGATAGAAAGCGTGCAAGGAGCAGGCCAGATTTGAACATGGGACCACTCGCCTCAAAGTCCACTGTGGATGCCGGCTGGCATAGCCTTACTGTTTGGGGAAAGTAAGTTATTTATTTATTTTATTTAGGGATACAGTACAAAATAGCCAATTTTGGCCTTTGGAGCCATGCTGCCCAGCAATGCCAGACAACCCTGATTTAACCTGAGCCTAATCACAGGACTATTTACAATGACCAGCTAACCTACCTAGTACACCTTTGGACTGTGGGGGGAAACCGGAGGACCTTGAGAAAATCCTTGCATTCCATGGGGAGGACTCACAGAGACTCCTTACAGAGGACCCCAGGAGTGAACTCTGAACTCTGACACCCCGAGCTTTAGTAGCATCAGTCTAACCACTGAGCTACCGTGGAACCCAGGCTAATGGTCCTGGCATGGATGCTACTAGTCTCCTCCCTGACGGGAGTGGGACAAATAGTCCACAAACAGGGTGGGTGGGATCCTTCATGGTGTTACTGACCCTCTCCCGGCATCTTTCACCATATACTGTGTGTCCTTGACGATGGGTAGGCTGGAGACGGTGATACATCAGGTACTTTTGACTATCATCCGAGACAGAAGCTAAACTAACCTGGAGAGACCGAGTGCAGCCTCCAGCCAGTCAGTGAGGAGTCAGTCCAGTGACTGGGTGGGGGCCAAACCCATTTTCCAGTGGAGATGTAATTATCCAAAAGCCAGCCCCCTACCAGCTTACCTATTTCATCACTATTACCTTGCTAACTTGTTAATTCACAGACTTTATGAGCTAATAGTTCTTTCTACATACAGACAATAGAGCCTCATACAGAACCATTAAACGCCCTTAACTTTGAATTATACAGTCTCATTTCTAGGCACCAGTGATTTAGAAATATGACTTATAATTATGTGTTACTGACCTTTTAAGCATATGGCATGATGTTTATGAGCATGGCTTTAGCACTGTACAAAAGTCACTACTCGAGATTTCATGCATCTTACTTCTAATTTTAACATAAAATGAAAATCAATATTGATTATTTTTGTAAATTCATTGTCATTTTGAAATTGGGATTAAACATGCATTTAAAAAATGTTTATGATAAACTAAATGAAAGAATTGAGATACAGTAAGTTTTATTTGTTGCATATCATGAAATGTTTCGTTTTTGCTTCAAATTAGCGAGGATGGGCACGTGTTGCTATGCCTCCGGAACCTACATTGCATGTCCACAACTTACTAAACTCTACATATTTGAAATGTGGGAGGAAACCAGAGCACCCATCTCACTGGGAGAACACGCAAGCTCCTCACAGGCTGCGGTGGGAATTGAACTCTAAGTTCCCGAATGCACTTTACTCTAAAAGTGCACTAAAGTTTCTTTAGTGCTTTGTGGGATTCAGCATTATTGAGAATAAATTTACCCTGCATGCTTATATCCAAAGCCCAGGAGCTTGGCAATTACTGAAGCTCTGCTAATGTGCGTATGGAAAACATATTTACCGAGGGTGATTATTTGCGGAAAAATAAATATAAAATGTTGGTTTCTTTTATGTAAAGGGCCATAACTGGATACCGATGTGAATTTGAACTAATTGGTTACTTTAGCTCAAGATGAGGAAAACAAGGCTATTAAAACTCACTAGCAGACACAAAGGGACCAGGGACTGGGTTAGAATCAAGGCCAGGCTCATTGGAATTGAAATCTGTTCTTTCCGTCTATTTTCTAATCTTCAGGCAGAGTCCCTCATATTCATACGTACTGGTAACACATACGAAACGCTGGAGAAACTCAGCATCTATGGAAATGAATAAACAGTCCCAATGAAGGGTCTTGGCCTAAAGCATCGACTGCTTATTCCTCTCCATAGATGCTGCCTAACTTGCTAAGTTCCTCCTGCATTGTTGTGTGTGTCACCAGTATGCATTACTCTGGATTTTCAGCATCTGCAGATTAACTTGAGTTTACACATATTAGTAATTTGCTAAGACAGGCTAGAACCTATGTATTTATATTTACTGTACATTTTATTATTATTGTGATCCAGAGTAATGGTAACTTTATTCTCCTTTACACTTGTGTACTGAGAATGACACTAAACAATCTAGAACAGGACTCAAGATGGTGGAGGAACTCAATAGACCAGCTACATCTGTGGAGGGAAATAAACAGTGGATGTTATATGTCAAGGCCATTCATTTGAACTGAAAAATAGAGGGTAGATACTTAGTATTCCCTGTCCCCCAGTGCTCTGCTTCTCCATCCTACCTCCCCACATTGAGTCCATGCTCCACCATCCTCCCCTTCATCTGCAGCCCTTTCTCACTCCACCTCTCACCTCCCAGTTGCTGAAACTTTCCCACTCCTTCCTTCATCTGACTATTCACCCCTCCTTACCTGGGTCCACCTATCACCTCTCAGCCTTTATCACTATTCTCTCTCCTCTCCTCCATCTGCCAGATCTTCTCCAACCTTTTTACAACAACAGTCTCCCCTCTATCTTCCAGTCCAGATGACTGGAAGTGTCAACTGTCCATTTCTATCCACAGATGCTGCCTGACCCACAGATTTCCTCCTACATCTCACTAGGGACAAGGTGCCCCTACATCTCCTACATCTCACTAGGGACAAGGTGCCCCTACATCTCCTACACCTCACTAGGGACAAGGTGCCCCTAGATCTACTGAAAGACTTCTGATTCAGACTTTCCACAACAATTGAAGGTGACACCTGACTACTCCAACACACAATATGACGGAGGAACTCAGCAGGTCAGGCAGCATCTATGAAGAGGAATAAACATTCGAGATTTTGAGTTGGGACCCTTCATCAGGACTGGCCAACAGTTTCTAATTGTTCTTACCAGGATGGAAGTTGGTGTGACACTACTATTGATGTCATTAGGTGCTTGGTTGACGCTGCGCGGTTACCCGGTCCAACGCTCCGTTGGCAGCAAGCTCTTCCAGAAGGAACTGCGTTGGTGATCTCCCTGGATAAAATTGGTTTTCTTGCACTTTCACTCCATAACGAGATCCGGTTGCTCGGCTAAAATTCCGTGCTGACACCTGGTTGTACGTTGCTCTGGCCAGGGTGGGTTTGCAGCGTGGAATGAGTTCCTCTCCCAGTGTGCTGTGACAGAGCAGGTTGCCTCAGCTTTGTTTTCTTGCAGAATTACACACATGCTCTGTTGACTGTGTGAAAATGTATTTAATATTTAAAGGTTAGGCATAATATTATTTTTGGCAGCTGACTTATTATTTGAAGGAAAGTGAATTAAGTCACTCTCACTGGTAAAATGTCACAATTAGTATCCTGTCCTGGTAATTACTAGCGTGAATGTAAAGGAATTTAGAACTTGCTGGAATTATTAGTCCTAACATTTGGTGCTAGTCAAAGTCTTTCCTCTTTGAATCATGGAAATATCTAGTCTCTAACGTATGTTTTAGCTGAATGAGTTTTCCAGAAGATGGACACTGAACAGTTCGGAAAGAGGATATCTCCAACTAATTATACCGGAACGTAAGAATTACAACCCTTCAGCCCTTCAGGCCCTGTTCTACCAGTTGATGAGATCCACACTGGCCGTTTCCTTTAGCCCTATGTTCTTGCTGTGGAAGCATTTTGATGAAGATGTCAACCAAATTCTGGAGGTGACAGCGAAGGGAGGGGTCGATAGGAAGCTACAAGCCGCGACAACAATCATTGTCAGTGTCACAGCTGAACGGTTCGGAGAAGAGGAGAAGAAAGGCTCCAGAACACCCTACTCAAAGAACCAAAGAGCGTTGAGGATCCACAACTTCAGACAGGAGATGAAAGCGCTAAAGTCCCAGTACAAGGAGGCAGGAGGAGAGGAGCACATCGGTTTGGCCCAGCTGACGTGCATACGATGAAGGAAGATCTCCGTTGGGCAGAGTGGCATTGGAGACGGCATCGTGAAAGGGCCCAGAAACGTGCTGCCTTTATCACCAACCCCCGTCAAGTTCACCAAGGAGTTGCTGGGGAGAAGCGCAGTGGGAAATTGGCCTGTTCGCAGGAAGACATAGACCAACATCTGAAGAAGATATACAGTGATCCTGAACGAGAACAGGAGTTGGGAGAGTGCAACATCCTAACAGAACCCCCTGATCCGGAAGTGCAGTTTGACATGTCAGAGCTGCAGCTAAAGGAAGTCAGAGAGGTCGTCCGCAAAGCAAGGGCAAGCTCGGCTCCAGGACCAAGCAGCACCTTGTACAAAGTGTACAAGAACTGCCCCAAGCTCCTGCTGCATCTGTGGAAGATCCTGTGAGTCTTCAGGAGAAGGGGGAAGGTCCCAGAACAGTGGAGAGTGGCTGAAGGGGTATGGATCCCGAAGGAGGAAAACGCCACCCAGATAGACCAGCTCCACATCATCTCCTTGCTGTGTGTCAAGGCCAAGATCTTCCTCAGTTTGCTTCCAATCGGCTGTACACTTACCTAGCAAACAACACCTATATCGATACATCAGTCCAGAAGGGGGGCATTGCAGGGCTGTCTGGAGCACACCGGTGTGGTGACACAGCTCATCAGGGAGGCCAGAGAGAACAAGGGCAACCTGTCAGTGTTGTGGTTTGACCTGGCAAATGCATATGGCTCCATTCTGCACAAGTTGGTGCAGCTCACACTGACCAGACGTCAGTGTGGTCAGAGACCTTATTGCTGATTACTTTTACTTTTACTTTACTCTATTGTCACCAAACAATTGATACTAGAGCATAAATCTTCACAACAATACTTGATTCTGTGCTTCACGCTCCCTGGAGTACAAATCGAAGTAAATATAATAAAAATTTAAATTATAAATCATAATTAGAAAATAGAAAAGGGAAGGTAAGGTAGTGCAAGTCAGGTGCGAGATTTTTCGAACATACGGCCCAGATCCGGGTTGGGATCCGTTCAGCAGTCTTATCACAGTTGGAAAGAAGCTGTTCCCAAATCTGTCCGTACGAATCTTCATGCTCCTGAACCTTCTCCCGGAGGGAAGAGGGACAAGAAGTGTGTTGGTTGGGTGGGTCGTGTCCTTGATTATCCTGACAGCACTGCTCCAACAGCGTGCGGTGTAACGTGAGTCCAAGGATGAAAGATTGGTTTGTGTGATGTACTGGGCTGTGTTCACGATCTTCTGCAGCTTCTTCCAGTCTTGGACAGGACAACTTCCATACCAGGCTGGGATACAGCCTGCTTTCAATGCTTAGAAGAATGCTTTCAACGATGCACCTGTAAAATTATTATAACAGCAACTTCAGGATGAGGGTCTCTTCAGGAACAATTACATCAAGCTGGTACAAGGTGGAGATCGGCATCATCACAGGGTGCACTATCTTAGTGACACTGTTCTCCCCAGCCATGAACATGCTCACTAAGTCTGCTTAACCAGAGTGTGAAGGGCCTAGAATGAATTCCGCTCAACAGCAGCCACCCATCTGGGCACTCATTGATGACCTCACAGGCACCACAGAATCAGTCACCGGCTGCCGGTGGATTCTGCAGGGGCTCGAAAAGCTGGTGGAGTGGGCCCGGATGAGTTTCAAACCTGCCAAATCAAGATCAATGGTGCTGAGGAAAGGGAAGGTGGAGAACAAATTCCAGTTCAGCATCGCAGGTTCAGCCATCCCAACCATCACAGAAAAGCCAGTCAAGAGTTCAGGTAAGGTTTTTGACAGCTCTCTAAGGGACACGGCATCCATTCAGGCGATCTGCACCGAGTTGGATGGCTGGCTGAAATCTGTGGACAAGTCCGGCCTACCTGGGAAGTTCAAAGCCTGGGTGGATCAGCATGGCATTCTTCCCAGAATCCTGCGGCCCCTCCTCGTCTGTGCAGTTCCGATCTCGACGGTCGAAACCTCAGAGAGGAGGGTCTGTAAGCCCCTCAGGAGATGGCTGGGGCTGCCAGCATCGCCCTCTATGGACACCACAACAAACTGCAACTGCCCTTCAAATCCCTGGAGGAGGAATTCAAGGTAGCAAGAGCCGGAGAAGTGGTACAGTACAGGGACTCAAGTGACCCGAAGGTGGCTAGAACGGGGATCCAAGTGAGGACTGGCAGGAAGAGGAGGAAAGGCTGTGTCACACGAGGCCGAGCTGGGCTAGGCTCCTTTCCAACTCCCCAAATGGACACCATCAGAGGGAAGGAAAGGTGCCATCTAGTTCAGGAGGAGGTGAGAGCAGCAGTGGAGGAGAGGAGAACCTGCAAGGCGGTGGGAATGAAGCAACAGGGAGCTTGGACAAGATGGGAGAATGCGGTGGAGAGGAAAGTGACCTGGGCTGAGTTTTGGAAAGCTGAACCACATCACATCCAATTTCTCATCCAGGCAGTGTATGGTGTGCTTTCAAGCCCATTAAACCTGCACACATGGGGCAAAGAAGAGTCATCAGCGTGCCCAATGTGTTCCAAACGAGGAACCCTGGAGCACATACTCAGCAGCTGCACAAGGGCATTTGGTGAGGGACGGTACCGATGGTGGCATGATCAGGTCCTGAAGACCATCGCTGAAGCCATCAGCGCAGGAGCTGAGTGGGCGAAGCGGTCCTGACCCTCCAAGCAGGCTATTGCCTTTGTCAGAGCTGGGGAGTAGCCAATACCCACCAAAAGAACATCTGCAGGCATCCTGACCTCTGCAAGGGACTGGCAGCTGTTGGTGGACCTCGAACGGCAGCTGAAATTCCCCAACCATATTGCAGCCACCACCCTGCGACCAGACATTGTCCTTGTGTCTGAGTCTACGAAGCAGGTGGTGATGCTGGAGCTGACGGTCCCATGGGAAGATCACTTTGAAAGGAAGCTCTCCAAGTACACAAGGACTGGTCAGAAACTGTCGGCAGGCTGGATGGAGAGCGAGGTGTCTCCCGGTGGAGGTTGGATGTAGGGGATTCGCAGCCCGTTCCTTAGCCAGAGCCTACAGCAATTTGGGCATCGAGGGAGGGAGGAAGAGGAGAGCCATCCACAGTACCACCGATGCGGCAGAGAGGGCCTCAAGATGGCTGTGGCTCAAAAGAGGGGAGCCATGGAGCCAGAAGTAGCGAGCCATCTGGACACAAGCTGGGGTCTGATCAGCCCCGGCTGGGTCACCTGGAGAAGGGTGTATGATGTTGAAAGACCCGATGATTCCAGGAACATCACTGATGATGTGTCCAGAGGCATCAGTAGATAGATGTATGTACACAGCTCGCTCCAACTCTATATCTTTGATCACCTTAAGATCCTGTGATAGAAACTCCAGCCAGGAGAAAAATCACATCTGAATCTATCCTATTAACATAGAGCATAGAGCATTTTAACACTGTGCAGGCCCTTCAGCCCACTGTATTTTGCCAACTCTTTAAGATCAATCTAATCCTTCTGTGACAAGAGTCCTTGAGGAGGACAGCTTGGGTCCAAATGACTGGAGTATCCAAGACTGGGATCAAAACACAGTCTCAACCGGGGTCAAGAAACTGAGCACAAAGCAAACGCTAGACAAAATCGCTGGTAGGCTTAAGATTGAGCACTGAACCTATGATCAGGAGTTCCTTAAATACTCGATTCGTGGCACTCAAAATGTGATTATTAATCAACAAAGACGTCCTATGCCCTCAAGGCTTCTGTACCAGCGACCGGTACTCCAGAGGGTTAGAGCATTAAACCTCGGAAGCTGGCACGGTTGGGAGCATCTTGTAACACCTTCTCTCTGACATAGCCTTCTATTTTTCTATCATCCTTGTGCCAATCAAAGAGTCTCTTAAACATCCCTAATAAACCTCTACCAACATCTGTGGCAGTGCATTCCAAGTACCTACCACTCTCTGTTAAAAACCCACCTCTGACATCCCCCCTATACTTTTCTCCAATCACCTTAAAACATTTCCTCTTGTATTAGCCACCATCACCCTTGGAAAAAGGCACATTGAGTTTTCAGTGCTTTAATGAGATCAATTCATTCGAGACCTTTCATTCTTTCAAAATCCAGGCCCAGTCTGTTTATTGTCTCTGCCCATTCAAAGAATAATTTACGTGAAGGCGTACTTACACTTAACTCCCACTCCTACAAGTACGTTCTTCATCAGTGAGACCAGACCAGTGTGCAATATTCCAGATGTGTTCTTAGCAAAGCTCCATATAACTCCCATTATAGGAAGTATGTTGAGGCTTTGGAGAGGGTGCAGAAGAGGTTTCCCAGGATGCTGCCTGAAGTAGAGGGGCCATCCTACAAGCAGAGTTTGGACAAACTCAGGTTGTTTTCTGTGGAGTGCTGGAGGCTGAGGGGAGGTTGATAAGATTACCAGAGGCATAGATAGTGAGACAGACAATAACCTTTTCCCAGGATTGAAATGTCTAAAGCCAGAGGCAACGTATATAAGGTGAGAGGAAATAATTTCAAAGAAGGTGCGAGAAGCAAGTTTTTTTACACAGAGAGTAGTGGGTGTCTGGAATGCACTGCCTGGGGTGGTGATAGAGGCAGATACATTTGGGGCTTTAAAGAGATGTTTTAGATAGGCACATGAATGTGAGGAAAATGGAAGGATATGGACACTGTGTAGGTAGACGGGATTAGTTTAGTTGACCATTTGATTACTAATTGAATTGGCTTGGTTCAACATCCTGGGCCTATGGGCCTGTTGCTGTGCTGTCCCATTCTTGCAGCCCTTCATTCCTGTCACAACGTATCGACATGTCACCAGATAAAACAAATCTAATTCTGATTTTTTTCTGTCAAATTTAAACACTGCACATGTGTCTATAGTACATGCACTCACTGTGTTTCTGCCCTTGAAGCCCACGCTGTGGGAGTGTCGGGGTGTGGTAACATAGCAGTTAGCTTAAGATTATTACAGCAATTCCCACTGCTGTCTATAAGGAGCTGCACAATTCCTCCAGGCTCCTGCGGTCCTCTCCCACTTTCCAAAGATGTATAGGTTAGTTAGTTGTGGGTGCGCTATGCTGGTGTCACAATGTGCTCTCGGAGGACTGGACCCAAGTATGAAGGAACGGCAATTTTCTCTGTCACCAGCGTCGCTGGCATCGACTCAACCCAGGGGTTGCGGATGGCAGGCTCACGACTCAACCCTACAATGGAAGGCGGCAGGTCCCCAATGAAGACATGGAAACAAGAGATTAGACACGGGAATTCCAACAGAGCCTTGGAGGAGCGACTGAGCAACACCACAAGACTATTCATTCTCTCTCAACACAATGACCCCGCTGAGTCACTAAACAAGAGTCCGCTTTAGATAACCATAGAATGTGGTAAACCCATACCAGTCACAATTAACCTGACAAGATTAAACCAAAAGTACAAGGGCCTAACTGCACTGGTTAAGAAAAGGATTAGTAGATATAGGTGCTCAAGAATCTTGGAAGCTCAGCACTCTACGGCAAGCCACAGAGGCCACATGGCAGCTGGAAGCATGGTGACATTTGCGGGCTGGCCGAGCACAATCCTTGCTGATTTGATTCAGTGCAAACAATGCATTTCACTGGATATTTTGGTGTACATGTGACAATCTATAACTTTTGTTATGTTACTCATGGGAGGTTTACTGTTCTGTGCTGACGTTTCTACAGTATTTCTTATGCTCAGTATATAAAAAACTATGATCATGATAAGAGACTGGGCCATAAGAACAATCTTCATCAACACAAGAGATTCTGGAGCTGCTGGAAATCCAGAGCAACACACACAAAATGCAGGAGGAACTCAGTGGGTCAGGCAGCATCTATGGAGGGGAATGAACAGTCAATGATTTGGGCTGAAACCCTTCATCATTTGTTCACCACCCCTACATCATGAGTGATTAATGTGACCTAACCTGGGAGGCACAAACTGTATGTGGATATTACCACCCCTCAGTCCTCACTCCACTCCCCCCTGCACCTCACACTGTCCAGGCTCTGCCATCGGCAACACCAAATACTTGCTTTTACAAAGTTCAAAGTAAATCTATTATCAAAGTACATATATGACACCAAATACTACCCTGAGTTCATTTTCTTGCTAGTATTCACAGCAGAACAAAGAAATCTGTAGACTAGAAAGACTGACAAACAGCCAATGTGCAAAAGAAGACAAACTGCAAATACAAAGAAAAAATATATAGGACCCTAATCAGACCCCACTTGGAGTACTGTGCTCAGTTCTGGTCGCCTCACTACAGGAAGAATGTGGAAGACATAGAAAAGGTACAGAGAAGATTTACAGGGATGTTGCCTGGATTGGGAGCATGCCTAATGAGGATAAGTTGAGTGAACTCGGCCTTTTCTCCTTGGAGCGACGGAGGATGAGAGGTGACCTGATAGAGGTGTACAAGATGATGAGAGGCATTGATCATGTAGATAGTCAGAAGCTTTTTCACAGGGCTGAAATGGTTACCACAAGACCACACTGGTTTAAGGTGCTGGGGAGTAGGTACAGAGGAGATGTCGGGTAAATTTTATACTCAGAGAGTAGTGAGTGCATGGAATGGGCTGCTGGCAACAGTGGAGGAGGTGGATACGATAGGGTCTTTTAAGAGACTTTTAGATAGGTACATGAAGTTTAGTAAAATAGAGGGCTATGGGTAAGCCTAGTAAATTCTAAGGTAGGGACGTGTTCGGCACAACTTTGTGGATCGAAGGGCCTGTATTGTGCTGTAGGTTTTCTATGTTTCTATGTAATAATAAAGCAGTAAGTGAATAATACTGAGAACATGAGTTGTAGAATCCTTTAAAGTGAGTCCAAAGGTTGTGGAATCAGTTCAGTATTGAGGTGAGTGAAGTTATCTACGCCAGTTCAGAAGCCTGTTGGTTGAGGGGTAATAACTGTTGCTGAACCTGATGGTGTGGGACCTAAGGTTCCGGTACCTCCTTCCCGATTGGAACAGCGAAACGAGAGCCTGGCTTGGGTGGTGGGGACCCTTGCTGATGGACGCTGCTTTCTTGTGGCGACGCTCTTTGGAAGTGTGCTCAATGGTGGAGATGGCATTTCCTGTGACAGACTGTGCTTTCCACCGCTTACTATAAACTTTGCCATTCTTGGGCATTGGTGCTCCCATACCAGGCTATGATGCAACCAGTCAGGAAACTCTTCACACTACGCCTATAGAAACTTATCAAAGTTTTCAATAACATGCTGAATCTGTACAAAATTCCAAACATGTAGAGCCACTGCTGTGCCTTCTTTGTAATACTAGGATAGGGTAAGGTAAGGTGTGAGTGCAGACTTCATTGTACAGTACTACTGAAATATGTTCGTACTTCTTCATGTGATTTGGTTTCTAGTCTCTGATCTTTATTCAACACCTAGGTTCTCCCACAGTTTTGGATTTCCATCTCAGCACCTTTACAAGCATTTGGACCTCCTTGAATCTAAGTGTGTCTTGAATCCAATGACGGTTTACCTTGTCGCAGAGCCTTGTTCGAATGCCTGGGTGCCTGGGGGAGATGCAGTTCTCATTTCTGCAGGGTTTTGATGGTTCCCAGTCTGACTGCAGTATCTATGTGCCTGCATGCTGCCTGCCACTGTTTACACAGCAAGCAGACTAAGAAAGTGGTTTTCCGTAATGAGCTGATTAATTCACACTTGCTTCTCTTGGAAGCCAAGCCACTTTGAACGGCACTGCTAAAGAAATGCAAATATACACTCGGCAGCCTTGAGAGTGACCTTTTTATTTGTTAAGTGCAAACAGCAAAGTGCCACTCCACGTTGAGTGGTTATATTTGCCAGCAATTCATCATTCATTTTGTTCAGAATATCAACATCTCTTGTCCATAGCTAACTCTGGTCGTTTGGCACTTTGCAGATTTGCATTCCAAATGGGAAGGTTTGTGAAGTGCACATCAAGAATCTGGGCTCTGAGGTTCATTGGCACTGCATGACTTTGCATTCATTAAAATTAATGGATCAGCAGTCCTCTGGGACACACTAAACTACGTGTCAAAATTCTCAACGGCTACTCTCTGCACCAGGAGAACTAATTCCTAAACATGAACTTGAAGGCAGAATACAGGGCAAAAGGCAGGATTTTTAGCAGTGTGGTTCCTTGGTCCACGTTCCTTGGTCCCTGAAAGTTGCCATGCAAATTGATAGGGGGGTTAAGAAGGCATAGGGTGTGTGAGCCTTCATTACTCTGGGGACTGAGTTCCAGTGGTAGTGTTGCAGCTCTAGAAAGCGCAGGTTAGACCAGACTTGGAATATTGTGACTAGTTTTGGTCACCACATTATAGGAAGAATGCGGAAGCTTTAGAGAAGGTGCAGAGGAGATTTACCAAGACGCGGCCTGGATTAGAGAACGTGTTTTATGCAGATAGATTGAGCAAGCTGGGGCTTTTCTTTTTGGAATGAAGGAGGATGAGAGGTGACTCGATAGAGATGCACAACATAAAAAGAGGTATAGATCGAGTGACTTATTCCTGGGCAAAAATGGCTTATGAGGACATAATCTTAAGGTGTTTGGGAAATGACAGAGGTAGGTTTCTTTACCCTGAGAGTGAAAGGTGTGTGGAATGTCCAGTCATGGGTGGTGGTAGAGGGAGATACATGAGGGGCATTTAATAAACTGTAAGATAGGCACATGGATGATAGAAAAATGGAGTACTATGTGGGCAAGAAAGGTTCTTTAGATCTTAGAGTAGGTTAAAAGGTCATCATAAGGGAAAGGTTATATCGATCTTGGAGTAAGTTAAACGGATGGTGCCACATCATGGGCCAAAGAGCTTGCACCATGTTGTTATGTTCAACTGACTTTAGTGGTTGGTGCTAGCTTTCATGAAATGATGTTTTTCAGACTGATAGCCAAGAACTCACATTAAATCTGCTCCCACATGTACTTTGTAGAAGCAGGATCTTCACCTCACTATAGGATCAAAGATTAGCCTTTTGGTACATCTCCTCTAAGAATCTTTGCAAGGAATCCTAAAGGAATTAAGCACAGAGGTTTCCCATTCTGTCTGCATCTCACCACTTTTCCTCACCAGATAAACAAGCTAGTTTAGAGATCTGGGCAGGGGCCAGAGATGGCTACCGGCAGGAAGCCTCAGTGGGTGAAGCTGGTCCAACATGTGCAAAACCTAACCTGAATCAGACTCAGGTTTATTAGCACTGACATAGAGAATGTAGAGCTACAGCATGATCAGGCCCTTTGGCCCACAATGTGGTACCATCCCTTCAACTTACACCAAGATCAATATAACCCTTCCCTCCAACATGGCCCTCCATTTTTCCTTCATCCATGTACCTGTCTAAGTGTCCTCTTAAATGTCTCTAATGTATCTGCCTCTACCACCTTCCCTGGCAGTGTGTTCCGAGCACCCACCACTCTCTGTGTAAATAAAATTACTTTTGATATCCCCCCTATACTTTCCAACAATCACCTTAAAATTATGCCCCCTGGGAAATTATCCACCCTGGGAAATCACCTCTAGCTGTCCACGTGATCTATACCTCCTAACATTTGGTCCACATGTCATGAACTTTTAGACAGCTGTAAAGTGTTATAACTTGCTATAACTTAGAATTAAATTAAAATATGTAAACAAATAATGCGAAAGAGGAACAGTGAGGTGGCGTTCACGAGTTCACGGACAAAGAATTGAAGTGCCGCGGAAATCAACCACAGAGAGAACTTTTCTTTCAGGATGAGCTAACTCCAACACATTTGGTTCATCTACCCATCAAAGCTGAACCTCATCGGGTACTGTAGAAATCTCCACTGTCCCCTCCCAAGCCACAAAAACAGACAGCGGGGAGTCTGCACTGCTTGGGACACAGAAGAGAGAAGCACAGTGCCAACTATGATGTTAAGTTATTTGTTTAAATATTCTATTTAAAAATACAGCACAGGTACAGGTCCTTCCAACCCAATGACCACACACTGTCCAATTACACCCATGTGACCAATTAACTTGCTAACCTGTACATCTTTGGGATGTGGGAGGAAACCAGAGCACCTAGAGGAAACCCACTTGTTTACGGGGAGAGCATAAAACTCCTTACGGCCTCCGGTGGGAATTGAACCCAGGTCTCGGGCACTCACTGTAATATCAGCACGTTAGTGCAATTACAAAGAAAGAACAACAGTGCTTCTACTTCCTTAGGAGTTTGTGGAGATATGGTATGACAGCAAAACTTTGACAAATCTCTATAGACGCATAGTGGAGAGTATATTGACTGGATGCATCACAGTCTGGTATGGAAACACCAATGCCCTTGAATGGAAAATCCAACAAAAAGTAGTGGATACAAGCTAGTCTGTCACGCGTAAAGCCCTCCCAACCACTGAGCACATCTACACGAGGAAATTGTTGCAGGAAAGCAGTATCCATCATCAGGGACCTCCACCACCCAGTCATGCTCTCTTCTCACTGTTGCTATCAGGAAGAAAGTACAGGAGCCGCAGGATTCACACCTCCAAGTTCAAGAACAGTTCTTACCCCTCATCCATCAGGCTGTTGAACCAATGGAGATAAATTAACTCAACTTCAGTTGCTCCATCACCGAACTGTTCCCACAACCTATGGACTCACTTTCAAGGACTTTTCATCTCATGATCTTCACATTTATTGCTTTTTTTTTAGTATTTGCACAGTTTGTTGTCTTTTGCACTCTGGTTGAGTGTCCAAGTTGAGTGGTCTTTCAGTGTTTGTGTCGTGGCTATTATTCTTCTTTTTAAAATTAATTTTTAATGAGTTTCTACAATGCGACAAAACAAAAATAAAGTTAAAAAAAGAGGTTTATACAGTGCAAAACAAACATATCAAAGTATAATTCATAACAATTAAGAAAACACACCCATAGTAGAATCGTATAGTTACCATCCCACCCTCCCACTACCCAACTCCAAGCCAACCTTACGATATATAAAAAAGTTAATCAGAACTTTTATCACCACAGAGCTGTATCTATAAAAAGATATATTACCTACTACCTGAACTATAATACGTTTACAGATTAAAAAAAAACGTAAATTTTAACCGTAAGAAGTTGGAAGTAAGGGATTTAAATGCAAAAGATAAAAGGGAGGGATGCACCCTTAATCTAAACCCACTCTTGCTCAATGGCTCAGAGACATTATGTCCTGCTTAGCCTTGAAAAGATCAATTATTCACTTCTTAATTCGGACATAAAATTCCAAAAGGTGTGGGGACCTTTTCTTGAATATTTTCGTAATTCCCATTTAGATTAAGGGCTAATATTCTATAGATTTATTGAGTACATCCACATGAAAACAAATCTCAGGGTTGGATATGGTGACAAATATGTACTTTGATAATAAATCTTCTCTGAGTTTTGAACTTTGAATATTGTTACACTAACTGCTACTCTACCGTGCAACCACAAATTAAATTAAACCAATCTTCCTGCACATGATCCAGCGCACTCCTTTCTCTGCCTGTTCACAAGCCTGCTTAAATGTTTCTTAAACATCGGTATTGTATCTGCTTTCAACCCCCCCCCCCCCCCCCCCGGGCAGTGTGTTCCAGGCACCCACCCACAACATACCCTGCAAATCTCCTTTAAGCTTTGCCTCTCTCACCTAAAGCTATGTCCTTGCTGCTTATCGGATCACATTATAATCTTGATTGTTATTTTTAGAAATACGATTCACAACTTGCATCAATAGCCTTTTGTTTCAGCAATTTGTGCTGTCATTTGCTATGCATATCACTGGATCAGTGGCTCAAATGTACAGTATTAGACCTAACCATGTTGATCTGTTGGATGAACTCAAACTGCATTGCCAGTGGGATTATTAAAAGATTCTGTTAACTGTAGTTTGCAGCATTACACTATATATTTACTTTCCACAAATAACATTCCTCTATTATAGAGTCATAAAGTCATACAGCACCAAGATAGGCTCTTCAGCCCCCTGGGTTCATGCTAACCCATCTATGCTAGTCTCATTTATCTCATTTTCAAAGACTTTACAACTTATGTTCTCAGGTATTTATTTATTTGTTTGTTTATCTATCTATCTTTTTTTGCATAGTTTTTCACTGATTCTATTTTATTTCTTTGTTCTACTATGAGTGCTTGTCAGAAAATGAATCTCAAGATAGTATAAGGTGACATATACATATGTACTTTGATAATAAATTTGGTTTGAACTTTGAATCTTCTCCTATCTCTTTGAAGATAACTCCAGTGATGCAGCAGTGCATCTATCTCACTTCACCGGTGACCTGAATTCAGTCCTGACCTCTGATTCCAGACTCTCCAACCTGAGGAATGCCCTCAACTCAAGGGCAATTGGGCTAAGGGTCACTGAGCACAGGGTCACGCTGATTTAAGTGACGAGCCAGATTTAAAAGATTAAGGAGTTGAGGCTCAGGGTGAAGTACGAGCCAGTGTTCATCTCACTACTCTGTGAAGCTTCAGTCACCTCAGTGCTGAACTGTCTCTGCAGCTGTGGCCTGCAGCCATCAGCACTTGCCTCAGCACAGAACTGGCTCCTGGGTTGCGGCCTACAACAATCAGGCTCTTGGCCTGGCAGTGGCACTAAACTGGCTCCACAGCTGTGGACTCACTTTCGAGGACTGCAGTTCACATTCTATGTATTACTTGTTAACTTCATTTTTGTTTGTACAATTTGTTCTTTTTTCACACACTGGATGTTCGTCGGTCTTTGTTGTGTGGGGTCGGTACCAATGACATAGGTAGAAAAAGGGAGGAGGTCCTGAAGAGAGAATTCAGGGAGTTGGGTAGGAAGCTGAAAGGGTAGTTAATCTCAGGATTGCTGGCTGTGCCACGTGCTAACGAGCACAAGGATAGCATGATTAGGCGTATTAATGTGTGGTTGAGGGACTGCTGTAGGGAGAAGGCTTTGAGTTCCTGGATCTCTTCCTGCACCTCTTCTGGGGGAGGTATGACCTGTACAAAAAGGATGGGTTACACCTGAGCCCAAAGGGGTCTGATATCCTAGTAGGCAGTTTTAATAGAGATGTTAGGGAGGGTTTAAACAAATTTGGCAGGGGGATGGGAACCGGAGGGCTGAGGAAGGGGAAAACAGAAATAAATCAAATATAGCATGCAACAGAGATGATAGAAAGGACGGGCAGGAGATGAGGCTTAACCACAGCCAGTGGGATGATTTACAGGGAAATAGAGGCATAGTGCAGTTGAAACAGAAAGCAACAAATACTGGACTGAAAGTGTTATATTTGAATGCACACAGCATAAGAAATAAAATGGACGATGCTGAAATTCAGCTACAGATTGGCAAGTATGACTTTGTAGCATCTCTGAAACTTGGCTTAAAGATGGCTGCCATTGGGAGCTAAACGTCCAAGGATATACTGTGTATCAGAAACATAGATTAATAGGCAGAGGGGGTGGTGTGGCCCTGTGTATAAGAAATCATTGGAAAGAGATGACATAGGATCAGAAGGTGCAGTCTCTATAAATTACAGCAGGAGATAGAAAAGACATGTCAGAAAGGCAATGTCATGATAATCGTTGGGGATTTTAACATGAAAGTGGATTAGGAAAACCAGGCCAGTACTGGAACTCAAAAGAGAGAATTTGTAGAATGTCTAAGGAATAGCTTTTTCGAACACCTTGTTGCTGAGCCCACTAAGGGATCAGCTGTGCTGGATTGGGTGTTGTGCAATGACCTGGAGGTGATAAGAGAGCTTAAGGTTAAGGAACCCTTGGGGAGCAATGACCACAATATGATCGAGTTCACTTTGAAATTTAAGAAGGTGAAACTAAATTCCAATGTGTTAGCACTTCAGTGGAATAATGGAAATTACAATGGCATGAGAGGGTAACTAGCCAAGGTTGACTGGAAAGGGACACTAGCTGGAAGGACAGCAGAGCAGCAATGGCTGGAGTTTCTATGAAAAATGAGGAAAGTGCAAGAGAGATATATTTCAAATTAGAAGAATTTTTTGAATGGAAGAAGGACTCTATCATGACTGACAAGTGAAGTCAGAACCAAAGTAAAATCAAAAGAGATGGCATACAAGGAAGACAAAGTTAGTGTGAAGATGGAGGACTGGGAAGTTTTTAAAAACTTGCAGAAGGAAATTAAGAAGGTCATTAGGAAAGAAAAGATTTATTATGAAAGGAAGCTGGTGACTAATATCAAAGAAGATACTAAAAGCTTTTTTTTGTATATAATGAGTAAAAGAGAGTTGAGGGTAGATAGATAGGACCAATAGAAAATGACACTGGAGATATTGTAATAGGAGATGCAGCGATGGCAGAGGAACTGAATACATACTTTGCATCAGTCTTCCCAGTGTAAGACATCTGCAGTGTACCGGACATTCAGGAGTTTCAGGAAAGTAAAGTTTGTGCAGTGAAAATTACGACTGAGAAGGTGCTCACGAAGCTTAATGGTCTGATGGTGGATAAATCTCCTGGACCTGATGGAATGCACCCTCGTGTTCTGAAGCAAGTAGCTGGAAGATTATGAAGATTATTAACAATGATCGTTCAAGAATCGATAGATTCTGGCATTGTACCAGATGACTGGAAAATTGCAATGTTACTCTGCTATTTAAGAAGGGTGGGAGGCAGCAGAAAGGAAACTATAGACCTGTTAGCCTGACATCGCTGTTTTGGAAATTGTTGGAATCGATTGTTAAGGATGAGCTTACAGAGTACTTGGAGGCACAGGACAAGATAGGCCAAAGCCAGCATGGTTTCCTGAAAGGAAAATCCTGCCTGACTAACCTACTGCAATTTTTTTGAGGAAATTACAAGCAGGGTAGACAAAGGTGATATAGTAGATGAGGTGTACTTGAATTTTCAGAAGGCCTTTGACAAGGTGCTGCACATGAGGCTGCTCAGCAAGATAAGAGCCCATGGAATTAAAGGGAAGTTACTAGCATAGTTGGAGCATTGGCTGATCAGCAGAAAACAGAGAGTGGGAATAAAGGGCAAGCACAAGGAAATCTGCAGATGCTGGAAATTCAAACAACACACACAAAATGCTGGTGGAACACAGCAGGCCAGGCAGCATCTATAAGGAGAAGTACTGTCGACAGTGCTTTTCCTTATAGATGCTGCCTGGCCTGCTGTGTTCCACCAGCATTTTGAGTGGGAATAAAGGGATCCTATTCTGCCTGGCTGCCAGTTACCAGTGGAGTTCCACAGGGGTCAGTGTTGGGACTGCTGCTTTTTACGATGTACGTCAATGATTTGGACTATGAGATTAATGGATTTGTGGCTAAATTTGCTGATGATACAAAGATAGGTGGAGGAGTGGGTAGTGTTGAGGAAAGAGTGAGCCTGCAGGGAGACTTAGATAGTTCCAGAAGGCAGTGTGGCACATGGCAGCAACGGCCTTTTGGATCTAGTGCTACTTTAATTAAGTTTTTTAATTTTATTTTAAGGCACGATTAGGGTTTAGGGCTATGGACAACAGAGCCACTATCTACCATCACCAGATACTGCTACAATAGAGATCGCCCAAAAACAAACCTTCATGGAAATCTGCTGGTTGGATTACATGACCTTGGCTTGCTGAGGGAATCGGGCCTGCAGTCCTCGGAGTCGCCTGATGCCGGTGGCCGGTGTTGGGGAGGTCACAAGTGGTGCGCGAGGAAGCAGAAGCGAGGCGAGCGGGCAGGAGTCTGTGCCAGGACAAAAGCAACCCCTAGCTGGCTGGCTCTCCCATCCATTCTGCTCTCCAATGGGCATTAAATTGGACTACATCTGTGGCAACGAAATACTCGGCAGGAGTACAGAAATGGCCAGAATCCCAGATGCCGCCATTCAGCTGCTTATTTATGTAACAGACTTTTCCTCCAAGCCGTCGGAGTACCAACCTACTGCCATCTACCGTGCCTATGGTCTTGTTTATTATTTATTGTAATGCCTGCACTGTTCTGTGTACTTTATGCAGTCCTGGGTAGGTCTGTAGTCTAGTGTAGTTTTTGTGTTGGTTTACATAGGTTTACATAGTTTTTGTACTGTTTCATGTAGCACCATGGTCCTGAAAAACATTGTCTCATTTTTACTGTGTCCTGCACCAGCAGTTATGGTCGAAATGAAAATAAAAAGTGACTTGACTTGACTTGTTTAGGGGAATGGGCAAAGAAGTGGCAAATGAAATACAATGTTGGAAAGTGTATGGTTATGCACTTTGGAGGAAGAAATAAATGGGCAGACAAGTACTTAGATGGGGAGAGAATTCAAAACATAGAGATGCAACAGGACTTGGGAGTCCTGGTGCAGGAAACTCTAAAGATTAACCTCCAGGTTGAGTCGGTGGTGAAGAAGGCGAATGCAATGTTGGCATTCATTTCTAGAGGTATAGAATATAAGAGCAGGGATATAATATTGAGGCTCTATAAGGTACTCGTGAGACCACACTCGTGTGTGCAGTTTTGGGCTCCTTATTTTAGAAAGGATATACTGTCATTGGAGAGGGTTCAGAGAACATTCACAAGAATGATTCCAGGAATGAAAGGGTTACCGTATGAGGAACGTCTGACAGCTCTTGGGCTGTATTCCCTGGAGTTCAGGAGAATGAGGGGAGATTTCATTGAAACATTCCGAATGTTAAAAGGCCTGAACAGATTAAATATGGTAAAGTTATTTCCCATGGTAGGGGACTCTGGGACAGTAGGGCACAACTTCAGGATTGAAGGACGTCTATTTAGAACAGAGATGCAGAGAAATTACTTTAGTCAGAGGGTGGTAGATTAGTGGAATTTGTTGCCACGAGCGGCTGTGGAGACCAAGTCACTGGGTGTGTTTAAGACAGAGATAGAGAGGTTCTTGATTAGCCAGGGCATCAAAGGGTATGAGCAGAAGGCAGGGGACTGGGGATGACTGGAAGAATTGGATCAGCCCATAGTTGAATGGCAGAGCAAACTCGATGGGCCAAATGGCCCATTTCTGCCCCTATATCTTAAGGTCTTTTGGGCTTTTTCATGAATTCTATTGTGTTTCTGTGTTTTTTGGCTGCCTGCAAGAAGATAAATCTCAAGGTTGTATATGGTATACGCACTATGATAGTAAATGTACTTTAAATTTTGAACTTTGAATTTCCATTTGACCTTCATATAGGAGAGTTCCACCTGCACTTTCTATTGCAGGTCAGGACGGATAAGAGCAGCAGATTACCCTCCCTGTGCGATGTTAGTGAATCAGACAGGGTTTACAACAACCCATAATTCCTGAGACACTGTCACTTAGAACAGCTTTTAAGTTTGGATTTGTTGCACATATACAAAGAAACTGCAGGAAACATTTTGTCTGACGCACCTCAACTCGGTATGGCAACTGTCCACCCAAGACCACAAGAACCTGCAGAGAGTTGTGGACACTCCTCAGCAGATCCTGGAAACCAACCTCCCCTCCATGGACTCTGCCTCAGGAGTGTACGAGCCCAGGCATTCCTCTTCGTCTCCCTTCGTTTGGGTACAAAATTCAAGATACAAAAGCTGGAGAATACACACCAGTAGGCTCAAAAACAGCTTTTATCCTGCAGATAAAAACACAAAATGCTGGCAGAACTCAGCAGGCCAGACAGCATCTATGGGAGGATGCTGTCTGGCCTGCTGAGTTCTGCCAGCATTTTGTGTTTTTATTTATTTCCAGCATCTGCAGTTTTTATCCTGCAGATATAAGTTTCTTGAACAGATCTCTTGGTCTATCTTGTCATGGCCCTTGCATCTTGTTGTCTGCCTGCATTGCTCTTTCCCTGTTACCCAGACACTACACTCTGCATCCTGTTATTGCTTCCGTCATACTACCTCGCTGTACAGAATAATCCACCTGGATGGCGGTTAAATTAAGGCTTTTCGCTGTACCTCAGTACAGGTGTCAATAATAAACTGATAAACAGATAACAATTTGTTCAATGTAAATTTCCAGCCTCAAGTGCGATTTGAACTCATGTTTCCAGATCATGAATCCTTATGTCGGGATATGTGAAATCCATGGGTTATGACCAAAGGCAAAAAATGGCTGGAGTCGCTTAGCATTTTAGTGAAAGGCTGTTTATTAGGTGCGTCAAAAATCAAACTTACAAAAATAGCAGAAAGGAAACTGCCAACATTTACAAAAAGGTATCTATCATAAAGCACAATAAATAGCTCCATACTTTGTCCAGTGTGAACTGCAGTTCCAATCTCTCTCCCTCCAACTGAGAGCGAAGAGCCCTGTTAATTAGACACCAGGACATATCACCTTTCGTTACCCAGAACGTTAAGACTACACATGAATTAGACTATGATGCACCCCACAATGTACTGACAATGAATTGAAGTTTCTACCTTAAGTACATTACACAAACAACATATACACAGTTACACATCCCCATTTCTAATGAGATGGAATATTCCACTGTGTATGGCGGGAACGACCATAAATCCAACTCCAGCGCATCAGCCTGGAATATATCGGGGAAGATATTGAAGTGTGTACACTCAGCACAACGACAGCAAATACAAGGCAACGTTCATGTGTGTGTTTACTGAGTGCTGTCCATCACAGGATACTAATTCTCTGCTTGTTTCCTGTTCCCAAGGCAACCTAGGCTATATATCTACTGACCACTGAGTATTTCCAACCCTTCTAGGTCTGCTCTATCGGAGTGTAGAGCGCTGCTGAACAAAAAGAAATCCTTCGGCCCATCTAGCCTGTGCCGACCTGTTTATTCTGCCTATTCCCATCGACTCACACCTGGACCATAGCCCTCCATACACTTCCCATCCAGGTACTTATCCTCTGCTGTGAAGACTCTCCAGACATCTCAGCCAACCACCTCACGTGTCTGTCCACCAGTCCTCTGTAACATGCCTTATACTTCCAGCAGACCGATGAGAGTTTGGAGCCACAGTTTGCGCAGAATGCTTGGCAAATGTCCAACTGGACAAAATAAACTTGAAAAAACGTCCATCATAGGAAAAAGGGCAGTACTGATTTGGAACAGCGAACACCTTGGGATCTTTTTTTCAATGTAATAGTCCCATCTGTTGTTTACAAGGTTTATAAACTTTGGAAAGATCTTAAATTCCATTGAAAATGAATTTATTTGTCCTCTGTACCAACAAAAACATTAAGAACTGCCTCCAACTCTATCATCATCTGGCATTACTTATGAGAAGTTAGCCGGAGCAGAAAAAAGTTATTTGGAAAAATTATGATTGACTTTGGAAGGATTAATTTTTCAGTACCAAAAGTCTTCATATCTTATAATTAGTTTGGTATGAATATCAAGATCATGAGATTAGGTTACAGATAAGATATAATATAATAAGTAATGATTGCTAACAGAGAACTCACTGCTCAAAACAAGAGATTTAGAACCAGAGACATGTATTACACATCTTTTGCCTCAATGGAGTTTTTTATTAGGAGAAAATAATCGTTTAAGTCATTATATATCTGATGTGTAACTGAGTTAGAGGGACCAGCAGCATCGCTGGTCAATCTCAGTTAATGTTAAGCTGGCAGACTCCAGCAGTAGAGGCTGAGTACCATTTTATGGACTTGGTGTTCAGATGGGGACAAACTCACTCAGATTCTTCTAACACCACATCTCCCCATCTCACTGCTCTCACCACACCCACCACCCACTTCTGCTGCCTCCTTCCATGGAAAATAGAATCTGAATGAGCTCTATTATCACTGAAGCATGCCATGACATCTGTTGTTTAGTTGCAGCAGTACAGGGCAGGATTTTAGAAATTTGCTATGTTACAAGAAGTAAATTTATAGACAGTGCAAAACAGGAATAGTTGAGGTAGTGTTCATGGGTTTCTGGACCATCCAGAAATCTGATGGCGGAGGGGAAGGAGCTGTTCCTGAATCATTTAGTGTGGGTCTTCAGGCTCCTGTACATTCTTCCTGATGGTAGTAATGAGAAGATGGCATGTCCTGGATAGTGGGAGTCTTTAATGATGGATGCTGTCTTTCTGAAACACCACAATTTGAAGATCTCCTCGATGATGGGGAGGGTTGTGCTTGTGATGGAGTTGGCCGAGTCTTCAATTCTCTACAGCCTCTTGTGATCCTGTGCATTGCAGCCTTCGTACAACCAGTTGAAATGCTCTCCACTGTACATCCTGTAGAAATTTATGAGGGTGTCCTGATGCAGCCTTTCAACACAGCATGTTGCCAATTCCTTTCCTCCCATAGATTCTGCCTGAGCCACTGAGTTCTTTCAGCAAATAGTTTGTTACTCCAGGTTCCCGCATCTGCTTTCTCCTCTATGTCTCGATGGAAATCCCATTTTGGGTTCACTGAAGTCAAACTGAGGTGAGAAGCGATGCACTCTATGTTGTACTGAGAAAGGAAGCACTTAAATATCAAAGACTATGAGTTTGGAGCAGAGATTTAAAGGATGGTTGGGGGGGGCGGGTAGGAAATGTTGGAATATTCAGGTTCTACAGGTGGGGAGAGAGTTAAATATTTTGGTTCTTAGGTCAAGGTGCAATGCTGGGATGTGTTGGAGCCCATGGTGGAGGGGTTTGTTGTCTGGAACCATGTCCCCTGATAAATCAACAACTTATGAAGGGGAGGGGGAGAATATTAGAGAGAACATTGGTGGCTTTATGGTCTTACTTTCAATTTGCTCAAGTTTCCATTGTGAGTTATGAATTGTGGTTAACTATGGAAGAAGGTCTTGGAACCCGCTCTGAGATGCATTCAGACAAAACACCTCTGAGAGAGCAGAGATCTCTTGGTCCACGGTGCTTGGAATCCACAAGATTTTGCAGACTACGGATTTGCTAAACAGGTGAGTGTTTCTTCTTTATCATTATGTTTTATTATGCATATGGTCTCTAAGCTCAGATCACAGCAAGTGTGATGGAAACTGTGGGATGGTTCCCTGAGCAAACTGTCCAAACCATCTGGCAGATCTCACCAACAAGCACCAAGACCTTGGTTGGCTGGTGATGTGAGGGGCCCCCTGCCAGATCTTTCCTATACAGATGAACTATCATACTGTGATGGGGAAGAGATGGTCACCCACCTCTTTGCAGGCTCTGGATTTGTTGAGAGGGACCGTGTCCCAATTCATCTCCTGAAGCTGCATAACAGAGGGCTCTATGCATGTTCCTGTCTGTTTCCAGGTGCAAAGAGAGGAATGGACATCAGTGCTGCTGGAAGGTTATTGACTCAGTGAAGGATGCCCTTTAGTCTGCCCGAAACACAGTCTTCCAGCACAGCAAGATGTCCAAAGGGAATGCTGCCAACTGGCACAGTCCAGGATGAAGGTCACGATGAAGTTTGGTGCAACTATTGCAAAGACTTTGTGGGGAAGGGCTGAGGGGCGATCTCATTGGAATCTACTGAATATTGAAAGGCCCAGATACAGTGAACATGGAGAGGAATTTTCCAACAGTGGGGGAGTCTGAGATCAGAGGATACAGCCTCAGAATAGAAGGCGTCACCTTAGAACAGGGATGAGAAGGAATTTCTTTAGCCAGAGAGTAGTGAATCTGAGGAATTCATTGCCACAGAGGGTTGTAGAAGCCAAGTCATCGAGTATATTTAAAGCAGAAGTTCTTGACTTGTAAGGTGTCAAAGGTTCCTGGCAGAAGACAAGAGAATTGGACTATTTGTATTTCTGTGTTTCACGGTCTCATTGACTGTAATCTAAACTCCTGCCATCAAGGACACGTATGCTGAAAGGTTCCAGAAAAGGGCCAGTAACATCATGAAAGATCCCCAAACCCTGCTCATGGACTGTTAATTCCCAATCCTATTAGGGAAGAGACTATGTAGTGTTCACACCAAGACCACCAGAATCAAAAAACAATTACTTTTCCCAAGCAGTAAGGCTGATCAGCCCTCTACCCACTAACCCACACCTCCACACCTCCAACCACCACTACCTTATCATTTCCAGTCAGTCACTTTATGTTCAGACACTCCTGTGTCTAGCATCACTTTAAGGACACGCAATCAATCTATGTATATAAGCTATCTTACATATTTATATTTATTGTGCTTTTATTATTGTGTTCTTTATCTTTTTGTGTTTTTTTGTGCTACATTGGATCCAGACTAACAATTACTGTGTACTGAAAGCGACACTAAACAATCTTGAATCTCTTTACCAACCCTGAGTTACCTCCGTGCTCAATTGCTGAGTGCAAGCCCTTGCACTCCACGTGTGACTAAGAGCTCTAATCTGAACTAATCTGTGGGCTGTCCATGGAGGGGTAGCACCTTTGGCAAAGGGGCTTGTCGTGTCCATTCAAGGGCCGCTCACTCACCTTTGGAGTTACCAGACACTCAGCTGCCACAGACGGCTCCAAGTAGCTGTCTGTGTGTGACAGCGGCCACACTCCTGCGGGCGGCCGGCGGGCTTTGTACCCCGGTGAGAGAGGGACGTGCCTGTCCTAGCCTGTGAAGCCAGCTCTGGCGGACTGGGTGGATGAGATCTACGGTGAGATCCAACTCAAGGAAAGTGGTTCAGCAGCGCTCCATGGAGAGCGAAGGGCACGGCGAGGCGCAGAAGATGTCATGGTCATCCACTACAACCAAGGAAGAACCAGTTTGTGACGACTGCTCGTCCCATTGGACCTGAATCTGAGGTCGAGGGACCAGAAGTGCACCAGTGCAGTGACTTTTCCACTGCTACATGCACAGGCTTCCTGTTATCGTCAGAATAGATTACATTGTTGATTGATTCTACCTACTTTCTTACTACCTGCTATGTCGCTGGCGTTTAGGGCAGCAATGAAGATCCCCCATCTCCGGTGGTGTTCACAGCTTCCTTCATCATGCCAAAAGCTTTAAACTGACAATTTAATCTATTCTAATTTAATCTAATAAACCGTATGGCTGATCTTAATCCACTGATTTGCATTTCCTATTATTCACACCTTAACTCTCCAAACCCCTGTCGTTTTGCCCCACTCTATCCTCCAACTTCACTCTCTCCCGCACCATCCCCAATCCTCTTTGTTTTCTTGCCTCGTCACATTCCCTTACCTCCAGCTGCATGATTCCCCTTGGAGGGATTATCGCACTTTAAATCTCTGCTCCCTGGTGGTCAGTATTTCAGAATCAGAATCACGTTTAATATAACTGGCATATGTCATGTAATTTGCTGTTTGGTAGCAGCAGTCCATTGTAAAACATAATTTAAAAAACTACAAATAACAATAGTAAGAAAAAAACATATAGAAAATTAAGTTAAATAAGTAGTGCAAAAATAATAAGGTGGTACTCATGGGTTGATTGTCCGTTCAGAAATCTGATGGAAGAGGAGAAAAAGCTGTTCCTAAAATGCTGGGTGTGGGTCTTCAGGCTCCCGTAACTCCTCCTTGATGATAACAAGGAGCAGAGGCACATCCAACCTCTCGTTCACCTTAAATTCTATGGGCTGCCTTTTGAGATGTTTTTCTTTACTTGTGCTGCAGAACTGCGAATTGTTACTGAGTGGAAAAATGCTCTGGTGGCCTCAGGGGGGGATATCCATCGAACAAAGGCTCAGCTTTTTGTTGAGAATTCTCTTCATGTTCAAAGCCTGGACCAATTATTGACTTCTTTGTTCTCACCCTTGCAGGTAGCGGGTAGGGTTTCTGCAGCATCCTTCTGTTTTGTGATGGTGGAACCCCGAGGGATGGTCAGAAACTCGGGAGGAACAGAGTGAACATCAATGGAGGGTGGGCTATTCACCTCTGACAAAAGGCAGCATGTCTGGAAGCATCCGAAGAATTCACCATGTACACTTCTGTAAGCACAGGGATGGAAAACCTGCCTTGAGAGAGTTTGGGCAATGTTTATTGTTTGTAATGTGATCACGCTTTTGTTGTCTGTGAAAGATTTTCCTCAGGTCAGCAAGAGCTTTCAGTGGCAACAAAATGTGAAATTTATATCAAGTTTATAAATTCATATCACCATCAGGATCAAATATGGAAAATTCACTTCAAAATGACACAACATAGAACATAGAGCTCTACAGCACAGTACAGGCCCTTTGGCCCACAATGTTGTGCTGACCCTTTAACCTGCTCCAAGATCAACCCAACCCTTCCCTCCAATATAATCCTTTAATTTTATGTGCTACAGTAGTGTAGCAGTCAATACACTGCTATTACAGCTCAGGTCAGTGGAGTTCAGCGTTTAGTCCTGGTGTCCTCTGAAAGGAATTTGCATGTCATTGTCATGGAATGCATGAGTTTCCTCCGGGTGCTCTGGTTTCCTCCCACAGTCCAAAAGACACACCAGTTGGTAGGTGAATTGGTCATTTTAAATTGTCCTGTAATTAGGCTAGGGTTGAATCGTGGGTTGATAGGTGGCACAGTTCGAAGGGTCGGAGGACCCTTCTGCACTGTATCTCAATAAAAAAATTAAATTAAATTTTTTATCATCTAAAGATTCTCTTAAACGTCCCTAATGTATTGGCCTCAATGCCTGGCAGTACATTCCATGCACCCTCCACTGTCTCTGTAAAGAACCTACCTCAGATGTCCCCCTATATTTTATTCCCTTGTATTAGCCAACCACCCTGAGAAAAACATCTCTACCTGTCTACTCTATCTATGTCTCTTATCATCTTGTCCTGGGGAAGAACAGGTGGTATAATCTGGATTTATTCCTTCCCCAGAGACCTTTCTGTCTCCTCTGCCTCCATGCCTCGATGCAGTGAGACCACGCTCAGAGTTGGTGGTACTCACCACCGTTCACACACTGCGCAAAGAAGAGCTTTGCTAACTGCTGACTGAACTCTTCCACACAGTCACCATCCTGTGGCATGGGAGCCATGCAAAACACAAAAAAAATTACTATAAGTTACAACAGAAAGGCATATAAAAATAAGTAAGTAGTGTAAAGAGAGTGCTCCTCCAGCATTTTGTGTGTGTTGCACAATATTCCATTTCTGGCACCCTAACAATGGATTCCACCTTCTTGAGACATCACATTAAAAAGGGGTCCCCTGTGCTGGGGAGGCCAGTGCCCAAGATGGAGCTGGCCGAGTTTACAACTTCCTGCTGCTTTTTCTGATGGTGATGCGACCAGTTAGAAATGCCTTCCACGGTGCGCCTGTAGACCCTTGCAAGAGACTTTGGTGATATCCCAAAACTCCTCAAACTCCTAATGAAATATAGCCACTGTCACGTCTCCTTTGCAATTGTATCAATCTGTTGGGTCCAGGATAGATCTTCAGTGATGACTCCCAGGAAACCTTCCTGCTGCTGATCCCTCAATGAGGACTGGAGTGTGTTTCCTCAGCCTCACCTACCTGAAAGCGTCAATCATTTCCTTGGTGTTACTGATGTTCAGATTCTCCTACCTTGGAAAAAAGACTGTAAGTTATCCACCTTGTCATGATTTTATCAACCACTATAAAATCACCCCCTCAACCTTCCTTCAATCCAGGGAAAACAGTGCCAGCCTCTCCAGCGTCTCTTTCTAATTCACACACTTCTGTCTTGGTAACGTTCTTGTGAAATTTGTTGCACTCTCTCCGGCTTAACCACAGATTTTCAAAAGCTTCATGACTACAATTGCACACAGGAGGTTCATATTCATATGCAAACTTAGATTAATTTTATTTATCACATGGACATTGAAACATACAGTAAAATAACTGTATTAACAGCCAATACACTCAAGGATGTGCTGGGGGATGCCGGCATCCGTTGCCACACATTCCAGTGCCAACATATCATGCCCTCAAAGTTCAGCAGTACCATAGAAGCAGCAACAGCAACAAAACAAAATGAAACAAGACCACATCAAAACAAGTCCCTTTCCCTCCCATTCACCCATACAGTCAGGCCTCCTGTCCCAAGGCAGGTGACCTTTGGTCCACCAGTCCTTGGCCTTGGTCTCTCACCTGCAGGCCTCTACCTCCAATCTCACCGACTTCAGTTTCTGACCTCTGAACTCACTGAGTTCTGAACTTTGATTTTTGGCTTTGCCCTCCCGACTTTGCCAACCCCAGGACTTGCCAGTCGTGGGCTTGAACTTCAGGCCTCAACCCCAAGGTGCCCTGGGCTCCATCTATGCTTCTCACTGCCTCAGTAAGGTATCAAAGACACACAAACCACAAACATTCTCTCTTCTCCCTCCCCTCCAACCACAGACATTCTCTCTTCACCCCTCTCTCATCAGGCAGAAGATAAAAAGCCTAACAGCACGTACCAACAGGCTCAAGGACCGGTTCTACCACACTGTTACAAGACTATTGAATGTTTCCCTAGTACAATAAGGTAGACTCCTGACTTCACAATATACTGTACGTTACCCCTTATTGTCTGCCTGCACAATACATTATGCAGCTTCGGCACTTTATTCTGCATTCTGATATTGTTTTACCTTGTCCTAGCTCAATGCACTGTGCAATGAATTGATCTATATGGACCGTAAACAAGGTAAGATTTTCAATGTATCTTGGTACATTTGACAATAATAAACTAATTTACCAATTCACTCTCATCATCACAAAATTGGGTTGTAATAGTGATCAGACTCGTTGTGTAGCGAACTACTCTCCAATAACTCATCCAATGAAAATCAACATTGCCAATTCACACAGCAATCATTGGTTCTTATCTTCCTGCTAGGAAGTTTTGAGTGTTCAATACAAAACACAAAACATACACATTACTTTCAAAAGTTCATTGTCTAGATAAGAATGACTTGATCGAGGTGTACAAGAGAGAAGGCAAGAGGTTGGGACTGAGAGGGGAAATGGATCAGCCATGGTGAAATAGCAGAGCAGACTCAATGGGCCAAATGACCTAATTCTGCTCCTATTTCTTGTGGTCTTATGGTCTTATGATAAGTGAGTAAACATCCAGAGACTTTTCCCAGGACAGAAATGGCTAATAGAACATAGAACAGTACAGGCCCTTTGGCCCACCATGTTGTTCCGACCCTTGAACCCTGCCTCCCATATAACCCCCATCTTAATTTCCTCCATATATCTGTCTAGTAGTCTCTTAAATTTCACTAGTGTATCTGCCTCCACCACTGACTCAGGCAGTGCATTCCACGCACCAACCACTCTCTGAGTAAAAAACCTTCCTCTAATATCCCCCTTGAACTTCTCTCCCCTTACCTTAAAGCCATGTCCTCTTGAACTGAGCAGTGGTGCCCTGGGGAAGAGGCACTGGCCATCTACTCTATCTATAGAAGGTGACATAATTTTAATATTTTTGGAGGAAAGTATAGGGGAGATGTCAGAGGTAGGATTTTTCTTTATTGTGAGTGTGTGGAAAGTCCTGCCAGGGACTGTGGTGGAGGCAGGAACATTAGGGGCATTGAAGAAACTCTTAGGTAGGCACATGGATAATAGAAAAGTGGAGAGCTATGTGAGAGGGAGAAATCAATTGATCTTAGAGTAGGTTAAGAGGTCAACACTCTGTGGGCTGAAGGGACTTTACTATGCTGCACTGCTTTAATATTATTCCTTCAATGCACTTTCAGTTTTAATACAACAGACATTTTTGCATTTGTATTGAATTTAAACCTTTGTATTTTTATCATCAATGGGGTGATATATTCTCAGGTGACCGCAGACTCATTGCTTGGGCTCCAGGTTCTAGCGTTACAATAACACCAATACAAATGGTCTCACTGTGTGATTTAACTTGCGTGATACCAATCTGTAAATACTAACATCATACTTTATCGAATTCACATGAATGCACATCACAGGCTTTCGCTGGCTGAGGTACTATCATTTGTACTCAAAACACAATTAATTAAATTAAATATGTCAGCAATCTTAATAAGAAAATTAAGCAGCGTAACCAGTAAAACAAATTAACTCATACTCACAGTTTCTAATCTTGGTATACCGCTATTAAGAGTTATTATTTGCAGACTGTTAGAATTATAGCAAAATTACATATAGACAAAGAGAAAGAATGTTGTGCAGAATGAGTAGATATGCATTATGTTCCTTCTGATGTGAATTTATTTCATCGACGTCTTTTAGTCTTTGTATGAAATATGTTCATATCTAAGAAATTTCTTCATATCTAACAAATGAAAAGCTAGATTTATCTTAGATTAGGTTAAAGGCTTGGTACATTGTGGGCTGAAGGGTCTGTGCTGTACTGTAATGTTAACAGAGAAACCTAGAAACATAGAAAACCTACAACACAGTACAGGCCCTTCAGCCCACAATGCTGTGCCGAACATGTACTTACTTAGAAATTACTAGGCTTACCCATAGCCCTCTATTTTACTAAGCCCCCCGGACCTATCCAAAAGCCTCTTAAGTGACCCTATCGTATCCGCTTCCACCACTGCCGTCAGCAGTCCATTCCACGCACTCACTACTTTATGCATAAAAAACTTACCCCTGACATCTCCTCTGTACCTACTTCCAAGCACCTTAAAACTGTGCCCTCTTGTGTTAGCCATTTCAGCCCTGGGAAAAAGCCTCTGACTGTCCACATGATCAATGCCTCCCATCATCTTATACACCTCTATCAGGTCACCTCTCATCCTCCGTTGCTCCAAGGAGAAAAAGCCGAGTTCGCTCAACCTATTCTCATAAGGCATGCTCCCCTATCCAGGCAACATCCTTGTAAATCTCCTCTGCACCCTTTCTATGGTTTCCACATCCTTCTGGTAGTAAGCTATCAGAACAGAGAACAGTACTCCAAGTGGGGTCTGACCAGGGTCGTATAAAGCTGCAACATTACATCTCAGCTCCTAAACTCAATCCCATGGTTGATGAAGGCCAATGCACCGTATGCCTTCTTAACCACAGGGTCAACCTGCGCAGCAGCTTTGAGCGTCCTATGGACTCGGACCCCAAGATCCCTCTGATCCTCCACACTGCCAAGAATCTTACCATTAATACTATATTCTGCCATCATACTTGACCTACCAAAATGAACCACCTCACACTTATTTGGGTTGAACTCCATCTGCCACTTCTCATCCCGGTTTTGCATCCTACCGATATCCTGCTGTAACCTCTGACAGCTTTCCACACTATCCACTACACCCCCAACCTTTGTGTCATCAGCAAATTTACTAACCCATCCCTCCACCTTCTCATCCAGGTCATTTATAAAAATCACAAAGAGTAAGGGTCCCAGAACGGATCCCTGAGGCACTCCACTGATCACTGACCTCCATGTAGAATATGACCGGTCTATAACCATTCTTTGCCTTCTGTGAGCAAGCCAGTTCTCAATCCACATAGCAATGTCCTCTAGGATCCCATGCCTCCTTACTTTCTCAATAAGCCTTGCATGGGGTACCTTATCAAATACCTTGCTGAAATCCATATACACTACATCTACTGCTCTACCTTCATCAATGTGTTTAGTCACATCCTCAGAAACTTCAATCAGGCTCGTAAGGTACAACCTGCCTTTGACAAAGCCATGCTGACTATTCTTAATCATACTATACCTCCCCAAAGGTTCATAAATCCTGCCTCTCAGGATCTTTTCCATCAATTTACCAACCACTGAAGTAAGATTCAATGGTTGAGATATTCCTGGGCTATCTCTGCTCCCTTTCTTGAATAAGGGAACAACATCTGTAACCTTGCAATCCTTCGGAACCTCTCCTGTCCTCATTGATGATCCCAAGATCATTGCCAGAGGCTCAGCAATCACCTCCCCCACCTCCCACAGTAGCCTGGGGTACATCTCATCCGGTCCTGGTGACTTATCCAACTTGATGCTTTCCAAACGCTCCAGCACATCCTCTTTCTTAATATCTATATGCTCAAGCTTTTCAGTCTGCTGTAAGTCACACCTACAATCACCAAGATCCTTTTCCATAGTAAATACTGAAGCAAAGTACTCATTAAATACCTCTACTATCTCCTCCGGTTCCATATACACTTGATTGGTCCTATTCTGTCACATCTTATCCTCTTGCTCTTTACATACTTGTAGAATGCCTTAGGGTCTTCCTTAATCCTGCCCACCTAGAACTTCTCATGGCCCCTTTTGGCTCTCCTAATTTCATTCTTAAGCTCCTTCCTGCTAGCCTTATAATTTTCTAGATATCTATCATTACCTAATTTTTTGAACCTTTTGTAAGCTTTTTTTACTTCTTGAGTAGATTTTCAACAGTCTTTGTATACCACAGTTCCTGTACCCTACCATCCTTTCCGTCTCATTAGAGCGTACCTCTGCAGAATGACATGCAAATACCCCCTGAACACTTGCCACACATCTGCCGTACATTCCCCAGAGAACATCCGTTCCCAATTTATGCTTCCAAGCTCCTGCCTGATAGACTCATATTTCCCCTTATTCCAGTTAAACACTTTCTTAACTTGTCTGTCCCTATCCCTCTCCAATGCTCTGGAGATCTGACACCTGACCAGGTTCATTTCCCAATACCGGATCAAGTAAAGCCTCTCCCCTTGTCGGCTTATCTACACTTTGTGTCAGGAAACCTTCCTGAACACACCTAATAAACTCTACCAAATCTAAACCCTTTGCTTTAGGGAGATGCCAATCAATATATGGGAATTTATAATTTCCAACCACGACAACCCTGTTATTATTACACCTTTCCAGAATCTGTCTCCCTATCTGCTCCTTGTTGTCCCTGTTACGATTGGGTGGTCTATAAAAATATATTGACCCCTTCCTGTTCCTAAGTTCCACCCACAGAGACTCAGTGGACAATCTCTCCATGATTTCCTCCTTTTCTGCAACTGTGACACTATCTCTAATCAGCAGTGCCATGCCCCCACCTCTTTTGCCCCCCCTCCTAGTCCGTTCTGAAATATCTAAAACCTGGCACTCTAAGTAATCATTCCTGCCCCTGAGCCATCCACATCTCTGTAATGGCCACAACATCATAGCTCCAAGTACTGATCCAAGCTCTAAGCTCATCCGCTTTGTTCATAGTACACCTTGCATTAAAATAGACACATCACAAACCATTGGTCTGAGCGCATCCCTTCTCTATCACCTGCCTACCCTCCCTCTCACACTGTCTCCAAGCTTTCTCTATTTATGAGCCAGCCACCCCTTCCTCTGTCTGTTTGGTTCAGTTCCCACCCCCCAGCAATTCTGTTTAAACTCTCCCCAGTAGCCTTAGCAAACCTCCCTGCCAGGATATTAGTCCCCCTGGGACTCAAGTGCAATCAGTCCTTTTTGTACAGGTCACGTCTGCCCCAAAAGAGATCCCAGTGATTCAGAAATCTGAATCCCTGCCCCCTGCTCCAACCCCTCAGCCACACAGTTATCCTCCGCCTCACTCTATTCCTATACTCACTGTCATGTGGCACAGACAGTAATCCCAAGATTACCACCTTTGAGGTCCTGCTTCTCAGCTTCTTTCTGAACACCCTGTAGTCTGCTTTTCGGACCTCCTCCCTTTTCCCACCTATGTCATTGGTGTCAATATATACCATGACCTCTGACAAAAACTCATTTCAGGGAGGAAGCACCCCCGCCCCCGCATCCCATATCCCCACGCACCCCCCCACCCCGGTCGACCTCCAAGGGTGTATAATACTTTGTTTAGTGATTTTGTCTATAATCTGTAAACCAAGTTGGGTATACGTAGAAAATGTGACATTAAATTATGTACTTATATTATACTATATTATCATGGAGTCGGTTTTTTATTCTATTACAAACTTAAGCAAGTCTCCAGGGAGTTTGGCCTCATTACGTAGGACATCAATAGAGTAGCTCCTTAGCAGCTAGCCAGCTAGTTTAAATAATGTTAGCTATGCTAATGAACGAATGACACCTGTTCAACTCACCTCAACATGTCTTTCACATTTTAACCCACCACGGGTGATAGAAAAATCACTGTTGCAAACAGTGCAGCGAGCAACGCTGTCATTATTTTTGACTCCTATTAGGCAGGAGTACACCTAGTGTAGTCTGGGGTGAAGTATGTTTTATATTTTCTTTAATTGGAACACTCTGCCATGACGCTGCAGGACACTAAACTGAACTGATGGACAATGAAAGAGAGAGAGAGGTCGACTGTAAAGCCCGCCCACAGAGAAAACTTATATCTTTCTTAGCATGAAGGGGACCAATCAGGATGCTTCCTCTCCCTCTCAAAAAAATCGATTTCCGGGATATTGTATATAATTTGCGGGTATCAGGGAGCCGCTATCAATATGCGGGAGACTCCCAGAATTTCCGGGAGAGGTGGGATTGCTGCAGGAGTACCTATTGTTAAGGGGTACAGCCACTGAGGTACTCTCTAGGATCTGCCTCTTGCCCTTCCTTCTCCTGACCGTTACCTGCTTATCTTTCCCGAGGCCCTGGTGTGACTACTTGCCTATAGCTCCTCTCTGTCACCTCTCACTCTCCCTGACCAGACGAAGGTCATCGAGCTGCATCTTCAGTTCCCTAACACTGTCCCTAAGGAACTGCAGCTCGACATGCCTGGTGCAGATGTGGCCGACTCCCGGACTTCCCATATCTGACACCCAGTACAGAATACCGACCTCACGCACATACGTGCTGTTTCTATTCTACCCGTTATAACCAAAGCCCTCTTACTCTGTCTCCCTCTAATCTGTCACCCGCTCTATAAAGGTATCTCCTTTTAAACCTTTCTCACTGTACTAACTTGCAGACGTCCACGCACTTGCACAGTCATGCCTTGATCAAATCTCAGTATTTTCTACGTTCTAACCATCAGTATTTTAGAATAGTTTCATATCTATTTCAAACACATATGAAAACTTATCTAAGAATACTAAGGCTTTAAGGATCCATGTCCAAGCGCTGTAGGTGTGGTGAACTACGTGTGCCTGTCTGGACACGCCCCCTGCTGACTGCTCCTGTGGCTCCTCCCACAGACCCCGGTATAAAGGCGATCGAGGCCTGAGCCCGGCCTCTCAGTCTCCAGGATGTAGTATGGTGGTCACTCACTGCTTGTTCCTTCTTCCAGTCAATAAAAGCCGATATCTCGCCTTACGTCTCAGAGTGAGTTATTGATGGTGCATCAGTAAGAAAAGCTTACTGATGGATGACAAACAAGAGAAAATCTGCAGATGCTGGAAATCCGAGCAACAGACACAAAATGCTGGAGGAACTCAGCAGGCCAGGCAGCATCCGTGGAAAAAGTACAGTCGACGTTTCGGTTTGAGATCATTCAGGCCAAAGGCCTGTTGAGTTCCTCCAGCATTTTGTGTGTGTTAACTGTTAGATGGACTCATTGGGTCAAGCAGTATCTGTGGAGAGAAATGGGCACAGTATTTTGGTTCGAGACCATACATCTGGAGCCCTTCTACCTGAAACATCATCTCTCCATTTCCTTCCACAGATGCTGCTTAACCTGCTGACTGCCTCCAGGAGATTGCTTTTTCCTTTAGACCCCAGCATATTCAGTTCCTCGTATCTCCATATAGGCAAAATTCACCTGCATATCTTCATAGTGAACACTGTCGAGAGCTTTGCTTGGGGGAAGCGGCACCACCCAACCCATTCATACCGTCACTGAAGGACCACATAGATCAAATCTTGTAGATGTGGTCATTAGATAAACAAGAGTGGAAAGCCTGGATACATCCATTCTCTTTATCAGTGAAGTTGACCATAACCACAGCATCTACCTCAGAGATCAGCAAACCCAACTCAGACTCCATTGTGTGGATCCACTGGACAAAATACTTGTTTTTTTCTAGTGTGTTTCTCTGGTATTCTCTGAATTGGTAGTTTCTCTGTAACATTATGAATGACTTGATAATTATCTATTCTGACAATAAGTCACTGCAGAAATCCACCAAGTTTAACATCAAAGTTTTTAGCTCCAAATCATTAACTGGTCTAAACAGACTAAATGGAATTTCATTGTACCACATACAATATGCTATTGTGCTTTCTGATTACTGAACCCACACAAATATAATTGGCTCCACGACAGGTTTAAATGCTGTGGTGATTGATGATCAGACCTCTCTCTCTCTGGTTTCCATGGTGTTTTTTGAGGGTCTTTCTGCTGTGAGACTGCAAGTGTAGCTCAGAAGCTCCATTCGATCTCAGAGTTGGCCACACCAAAACATGGATTCCACTTCAGTCTGAGAAAGAAAGAAAAAGCCATTGCATCAGGTCAAGGCAAAGTCAAAGTAAAATTTATTAGCAAAATACTTACGCAGTCAGTGGCCACTTTGTTAGTGAGTATTGCTACCTAACAAAATGGCCACTGAGTTTATGTTCATGGCCTTCCTCTGCTTTGGCCAATCCACTTCAAACTTCGATGTGTTGTGCATTCAGAGGTGCTCTTCTGCATGCCACTCTTGTAACACGTGGTTATCTGAATCACTGTCACCTTCCTTGCAGTTAGAACCAGTTTGACCATCCTCCTCTGACCTCTCTAATTAACAAGGCATTTTCCCCCACAGAACTGCCCCTCACTGGATGATTTTTTTTTGTTTCTTGCACTGCTCTCTGTAAATCCCAGAGACTGTTGTGGGTGAAAATCCCAGGGAATCAGCAATTTCTGAGTTACTCAAATCACCCTGCCTGGCACCAACAACCATTCCAAGGTCAAAGTCACTTAGATCACATTTCTTCCCCATTTTGATGTTTTGGTCCAAGCAACAACTTGACCATATCTGCATGCTCTTAGCTATTGAGTTGTTGCCACCTGATTGGCTGATTAGATATCTGCATTAATGTGCATGTATGCAAATATACCTGATAAAAGAGTCATCGAATGACCATATACTACCTTAAGATTAATTTTCTTGCAGCATTTGCATAGAAATAAAGAAACACAATAGAATTCATGAAGAATCTATACATCAACAAAGACTGACCAATAACCAATGTGCATAAGAGGACAAACTGTGCAAATATTATACTGAGAACATGTTTTGTCAAGACCTTGAAAGTGAGTCTGTCCATTGTAGAATCAGTTCAGAGTTTTGGTGAGTGAAGTTATCGATGCCTGGTGTCTGATTGTAAATTTAAAAATGTTTCCTTGTGATTTTCTGGTCACCAGAGATTCTGGCTATACTTGTATACAAGCAGAATGAATTGTGAATCAGATTAGACCATTCAGCCTCTCAAGCTTGTTCAACCATTCCATTCAAGAAGACTGATCTAACTATATTCTCACTGGCATTTGGGTAGAGAGTTCCAAAGTTGGGAGCCTTGGTAGTATAGCGGTTAGCACCATGCCGTTTCAACCCAAAGCATTCCAAAGGTCAGGGTTCAGTTCCGGTGCCGCTTACAAAGAGTTGGCACAATCTCCCTGTGAATGGCGTGAGTTTCCTCCACAAACTCTTTTTTCTTCTCACAGTCCAAAGATGTACTGCTTAGTAGGTTAATAGTCCTGTGATTAGGTTAATGTTAAGTAGACAGGTTTCTGAATGTGTAAGTCATTGTGCTGGAGGGCATGTTCTGTGATTTATCGCTAAATCAGGGTTTCCCATCCTGAGGTCCACAGACCCCTCAGATAATGGCTTCATGGCATCAAAAAGGTTGGGAAGCCCTGCAGTAAATAAATAAAGGCTTGGATGTTCCAGGATGTCATTATAGCATTTCTTTTTGCACGATCTAACTGTGCATTACTACGCTACATTAAGCATCAACAAGAGTTAATATTCCAGTGGGAAGATCTCTCATCAGAAGTGGGAATAATTAGAAATCAAACCAGTCTATAGTGTGCAGAGAGGAACAGAAGGTCCAAAGGTCCGTGGTGAGGTGAAGACCGAGATTGAATGTCAAATGTGGTGGTACATGCTGAGGGAGGGGCAGAGACTTATCAATCACAGCTGGTCAGACACTACTACAATACATTGTCCAGAAACAAACCTTCATGAAAATCTGCTGGTTGGATTACGTGACCTCGGCTCGCTGAGGGAATCGGGCCTGCAGTCCTGGGAGTCGCTTGATGCTGGTGTCCGGAGGTGAGGATTTCGTAAGTGGTGTGCGAGGAAGCGGAAGCGAGGCGAGTGGGCAGGAGTCCGTGCTAGGAAAAAAGCAAGCCCTAGCCGGCCGGATCTCCCATCCATTCTGCTCTCCAATGGACATTAAATTGGACTACATCTGTGGCAACGAAATACTCGGCAGTAGTACAGAAATGGACAGAATCCCGGATGCTGCCATTCAGCTGTTTATTTATTTTTACAGATTTTCACCCGAGCCATCGGACTACCAACCCACTGCCCTCTGCTGTGCCTATTGTCTTGTTTATTATTTATTGTAATGCCTGCTCTGATTTGTGCACTTTATGCAGTCCTGGGTAGGTCTGTATTTAAGTGTAGTTTTTGTGTTGGTTTACATAGTTCAGTGTAGTTTTGTATTGTTCCTGTAGCACCAGGGTCCTGAAAAACATTGTCTCATTTTTACTGTGTACTGTACCAGCAGTTATGAGCAAAATGACAATAAAAAGTGACTTGACGACTTGACTTGGTCTGTCTGAATGAAATAGAAATGGAAGGAGGATAGGAGAGGGAAAAATAAATGAAAGTCTCAAAACAAAGTAAAAATTACAAAGGTACGTATTGTCAAAAAACAAACCATTGCAGGAAGCTAGTAGGCCAAACAGCACCTGGTGCAGGTTCTCAATCCAAAATGTCGACCATCTCTCTGCCTCTACATTAGGTGCTCAACCCACTGAGTTTCTCCATCAAACAGCATCTGATGCAGGGTCTCACTCCAGAGCATTGACTTTCCCATCTGCCCCCACAGATGCTGCTCAACCCACTGAGTTCTCCCCTTCAGCTTCCAGCATCTTGTGTCTCCAACATGCTGTTGACAGTAGGTTGCCCCAAAGCGTGGTGTGTGAAGTTTGCCAGTATTCCACCCCTGACTGAACAGTGGCAACTGAGGTCCTTTACAACATGATGTCATTGATGAAGTGTGAAGTGCCAGATGTGAGCTCACAGCTGGTTTCCCCATATCCTGTTTTAGCGTCATGTGTGTGTACGTTAGAGCACATGTACATTTAATTCCCAGTGTCTGCATCTTTTCATATGTTACATTAAATGCGCCCATTCAATACATGCCCTTTATAGTTTACCAATTATGGAATCCTCTATGGCCAACCGTAACCAATGACTCACATTCATTAAGTAATGTTTAACCCAGAAACAAAGCAGTTTTACTTGAGCGACACCTTTTGTAATAATTGACAGAGGCCAGCAATTCCTGACAGACCACAAGTTTACCTCCGTGACAGGTGTGACGGGGTGTGAGGTGGGTGTGATGTGAGGACAGTTTGTAACAGTGTCGGGGGGGGGGCTTTGATGGCGAGACAGGGGCAGTAGCTGTAGTCTGGGTAAATGCTGAAAGTGAGACAGTGTGCAGGAGCGAGGCTGTGAAATGAAAACTGAGCCTAAAAATGTGGAACTGTAAAAAGCTTCTGGAGAATATCAAGGGGGCCGGGAAATATCAGAGAAGGGGCGAGTCTTTGGTTGCCAGGAGCTGAATGGAAATCGGACTGGCCAAACTCAGTTCCTGCTGCCAGGATTAGAGGGTCCAAGTTATAGGAAGAGGCTGGTCAAGTGATGTCTTTATTCCTTGGAACGTAGGAGACTGAGGGGCAACTTTACGGGGGTTTATAAAATAATGAGAGACATAACTAAAGTGTATGATATCAGCCTTTTCATTACTGTACTGTAGGGGAGCCCAGAACCAGAGAGCATAGGTTTAGGGTGAGAGGGAAAATTTATTTAAAAGGAATCTGTGGGGCAGATTTTCCACACAGATGTGGTGAGTAGATGGAGTGAGCTGTCAGAGGAGGTGGTTGAGGCAGGTACAGTAGTATCATCTAGGAGCACATGGAGTGGTGGACCTTAGAGAGATATGAATCAAAGGCAGGAAACTGGGTCTGACTGGGCGGGCCTCTGGTCAGCATGAACGGATTGGGCCAAAGGGTCTGTATCTGTGAGTCCAAGAGGTTTGAACAGATTTGCCAGCTGTGACGACTCATCAGCTGGATGGTGATAGCTGGCTTACAGACAGGTTTCCATACTGGGTGGTGGATTTCCCAGAGACAGTACTGGGAAACGGTCACCGAACACTGCGGATAAACACCACAATAGGATGGGAGTACGTGAGCGGATAAAAATATTGCCTCCAAGAACCCTTCTGAGCAATGTAAATCAAGAAATTCTTTACAAGATAATTACATCAGACACCAATCACATATCTGATGAGAGATAATGTGGAAAGAGTCAATCAGAATCAAAGAGATGAACATTTTATGTCCTGAGTTCCAAGTAGAGTCTAAATAAATCCTAAGCCATTGTTTGGATTGTGCTCTCCACGCCGGAAAAGTCTCTTTCTCTCACGTCCTCTTCCTGTCTGCTCTGCAGAAGACAGATTCAAATCCTGATTATTCAATCTCCAGATAAGTATTATTTGCTGATCTGTAGACTAAGTGAAATCAACAGAACAGCAGCCAGTAAAACGTTACAAACTACGTGGGGTCTCACACATTGTAATAACTAAAACGTGCCCCAATGCACCATTGAGATCAACGCAGATACTGTACTTTATAATCTGATGTTGAGTCATGGGAATCTGATTTACAGTTTATTCCCTCTTTCAGCATCAATACAAAGACCCAGGTTGGAGAAAACTGTAATTTGACTCATTTTATCCCATTGACTATGGTCTCATCAAGGTGCTTAAACCCCTGACCAGGTTCTTAAACAAGTGAGGACAATGTCCACTGCAGGAGGTTCCTGTGCTGTTTTGTACAGTGAGTTATTTCAAAATGCATAGACTTCTGAAAAATAACACGATAGCATCTATACAATTAAACCTAATTGTTTTGTGTGACTCAGCGTTGCTAGGGGAAATGTATTGCCTCCTTTCCGTACGTTAAAAATGATCTCCTCATGTCTATCTACAGCAGAGCCAGTTCCGTTTCAGATTTAGAAATCAGTTTACATTTCTTTGCTCTCACAAGAAGTGATCTAAAATGCAGTTTTAATCAAGAGAATTAATAGCATTTAATTAAGTCTTTCACAAAAATATGTAAGGCAGAAAAGGTTATGTACAATTTTGACTCTGATTTTCCCCAAAGGCCTTCTAGGTCTTATCAGATGAAATGATTTGGGAAAATTACTCAAAAATATGTGAACATGGGTCAAATAAATGTAGATTGTTGTGTTTTGAACATGTGGGTGTCCTGTTTGATTTAGTTGGAATTGTATTTTGGTTTGCAAAAAGGCCTGATTTTCAGGGGGGTATTTAACCCCAGTTTTCAAATAGTTGTTTGAGAATAATAAGAGGGTCAGGCCAAATAAGTTCAGACACAGGGCCCTCCATTTTTTTAATTAGGGGCCAGAGGTCAAAAGTCAGAACTGCAACAAGCTGTAAACTGAAAATTACCTCAGAGAGAGTGGGAAACAAGTAGTTAATATTCAATCTAGGACAATCAGATTATAATCATTCGGCTATCTGACTTGCTTCAGAGTTCAATTTATGTAAAAAATTGCAGGAAAACAAGGAGTGCTACTGTAGCCATAACTTTCACATACAATTAGGAATGAATAGTGATGGCATGGGAAGGGGAGAGACTCACATGGACAGAAATATTAAATGGAACTCCTGAGTCTTAGAGTCTGAATTAAATGGGGGGGGGGGCGATACAACAGCAGAATGCAGTCATGGAGGGATAGTTATTCAATCTGTCAGTTTATTGATTGATAGTTCATCAGCCTAACAGGTAATTGATCAGATTGTTCATCAATTTGCCATTTCATCAATCTGACAGATAATCTCTGACAGTTCATCGGTATGACAGTTCATCAATATGACAGTTCATCAATATGGCAATTTATCAATCTAACAGTTCATCAAACAGTCTGACAGCTCATTAAACTGACAGTTCATCAGTCTACGGACACAAAATGCTGGTGGAACACAGCAGGCCAGGCAGCATCTATAAGTACAGTTGACGTTTCGAGCTGAGACCCTTTGTCAAGGACTAACTGAAAGAAGAGATAGTAAGAGATTTGAAAGTGGGAAGGGGAGGGGGAGATCTGAAATGATAGGAAAAGACAAGAGGGGGAGGGATGAAGCTAAGAGCTGGAAAGTTGATTGGCATAAGGGATACAGAGCTGGAGACAGGAGAGGATCATGGAACAGGAGGCCTAGGGAGAAAGAAAGGGGGAGAGGAGCACCAGAGGTACTTGGAGAGCAGGCAAAGAGTGATTGTGAGAGGGACAGAGAGAGAAAAAAGGGAAAAAATAACAAACAAACAAACAAACAAATAAATAAATAAATAAAGGATGGGGTAAGAAGGGGAGGAGGGGCATTAATGGAAGTTAGAGAAATCAATGTTCATGCCATCAGGTTGGAGGCTACCCAGACAGAATATAAGATGTTGTTCCTCCAACCTGAGTGTGGCTTCATCTTGACAGTAGAGGAGGCCATGGATAGACATATCAGAATGGGAATGGGACATAGAATTAAAATGTGTGGCCACTGGGAGATCCTGCTTTCTCTGGCAGTCAGTCTGACAGTTTATCAATCTGACAATTCATCTGCCTGACAGTTCATCAATCTGATAATTCATCAATCTGACAGATCATCTTTCTGACAGTTCATTGATTAGCAGTTCATTGATCTGTGGAATTCAATGCTACAGATGACAGTGGAGGTCCGATCACTGGATGTACTAGAGGCTCTTGATTATTCAAGGCATGAAAGCTTACAGGAAGAAGGCAGAACAGGGTTGAGATTGAAATGGATCTGCCACGATCAAATGGCAGAGTATACTCGATGGGCCGACTGGTCTCATTGTCTAATGGTTTATCCCACCTACCTAAGAGCTGCTAAAAGCTTCCTCCACACTGCAGCTGGTTTGCGTGTGTTCACATTAGAGACAAGTGAGGGGGAAGGAAGGTGAAAGGATTGAAACTGAGGGTGAGAATTCTCAAATGGAGACACTGTCAGACTATGAGCAGATGCGTATCCACAGCTGGAGCTAGATCAGACACCTGCAATAATTATGAAATCGATATTGTTCAATGTTAGAAGAGCCACAAGAGGTTCTTCAGACTCTGACTTCCAGAAAATAAATTTCAGCTGTTGCTTGATACCAGAACCAATTTCTGAAAAATGATACTGATTCCTGCTATAGTTTTATATCTGTCCTAACACTTTGGTGTGCATTACTTAACACCTTCCTGTTAGAATGGTTTATTGGGTTTTAATTCATTTAATACCCTATCTTAATGAGCGAAGAATGTGTTGAGTTACGTGCTGATCTAGAGAATTCAATATCCAAATATGTTTCTTAGCAAGCTGTTTCTAGATCTCATTTTTGTAGCGTAGCAGTTAGAGCAATGTTTTACAGTGCAAGCAATCGGGGTTCAAATCCTGGTGCTGTCTGTAAAGAGTTTGTACGTTCTCCCTGTGACTGCATGGGTTTCCTCCGGGTGCTCAGGGGTCCTCCCACCGTCCTAAAATGTATGGACTAGTAAATTGTGGGCTGTCACGTTGGCACCAGAATCATGGTGACACTTGCGCATCCTCGATCTCAGTTGGTCGTTGACACAAACGATGCATTCCACTGTATGTTTCTATGTTTGTGTGACAAATACATTTTAAATATTTACACGACACAGGCACAAACCTCCTCAACATTGGAGAACATCGTCAAGGAGGCAGTATCCATCTCTAAGGACCCTCACCACCCAGGACATACCCTCTTCTCCTTAGTGCCACTGGAGAGCCCAGGAGCTCGAAAAGACCCAAACACAATGATTCAGGAACACAAAACACAATCAGATTCCTGAATGGACCATGAATCCATAAACACTCTGTCATTAGTTAGTCTGCCTATATTGTTTATTTAAGCTTGTAACTTATAACAGTTGTATGTCTTTGCACTCCACTCCTGCCAAAATACAATGAATTTCACATTACCCAAGTCAGTTATGTTATGGTGAGGTTGTATAAGACATTGGTGAGACCGAATTTGGAGTATTGTGTGCAGTTTTGGTCACCTAATTACAGGAAGGATGTTAATAAGGTTGAAAGAATGCAGAGAAAGTTTACAAGGATGTTGCCGGGACTTGAGTGAGTTACAGAGAAAGGTTGAATAGGTTAGGACTTTATTCCCTGGAGCGTAGAAGAATGAGGGGTGATTTGATAGAGGTATATAAAATTATGATGGGTATTGATAGAGTGAATGCAAGCAGGCTTTTTCCACTGAGGCTAGGGGAGAAAAAAACCAGAGGGCATGGGTTAAGGGTGAAGAGGGAAAAGTTTAAAGGGAACATTAGGGGGGCTTCTCCACACAGAGAGTGGTGGGAGTGTGGAATGAGCTGCCAGATGAAGTGGTAAATGCAGGCTCACTTTTAACATTTAAGAAAAACGTGGACAGGTATATGGATGAGAAGGGTATAGAGGGATATGGTCCAGGTGCAGGTCAGTGGGACTAGGCAGAAAAATGGTTCGGCACAGCCAGGAAGGGCCAAAAGGCCTGTTTCTGTGCTGTAATGTTCTATGATTCTATGGTCAGTAATAATACATGTTTCTGGTCCTGACACAGGTATTAGAGGAACACAGGTGCCTTGCTGCAACGTTATGTATCCTGATTCAGACCACATCCATTGATCACAGGCCTGGTTTCCTTGGCTAAGGAAGGAAATAGTTATGGCAGAGGGAGTGGTGTGAAGTTTCACTAGGTTGACTATTGGAAAGTGATTAGCCCTCTGAGAGGAGATTAACCAGACCTCACGTCTACTCTCCTGATTTTAAAACATTAAGAAGTGATCTCGCTGAAACATACAGAGTTCTTAAGGGGTTTGGCAGTGTGGATGGTGGAGTAATTACCTCTCCTGGGTTGGTGATCAGAACCAAATGTGACAAGAAGTGAGAAGCGCAGTGAATCTGCTGAAATCTGTGTGTGCATCTCAGCGACAGAATAAGAACAAGGACAGTCGTAACTGAGACCATGTCTGATTCAGATTTACTCAGTTATCACACGTGCATCAAAGCATAAAATATGAAAAGTGTTGTTTGCGAAAACAACCAACACAACCTAAGGATGTGCTGGGAGCAGCTCTCAGCTGTCACCACACATTCAGGCGCCAACATAGCATGTCTGCAGTGCTCGGCAGAGCAGCACAGAACACAACAGGCAACAAAGCAACAACAGCAAGACATGACCACTTCCTGCCTCACACACACGCGGACAATCTCCTAACTCTAGGACGGGCATCTGAGCCTTCAGTCTCCAGGCTTCAACTTCTGAACTTCCAGTTGACCCTTTGCGTTTTGATCTCCAGTACCAAACCCTGGACTAAATTTCTGTCAGTACCATCTGCCTGCACCAGACACATATCCCTCGCTTCCATTCTAATGCAAATGTACAGTAGATTAATGCCTGCCTTGAAACTCCTATTCCTATATTAATCTACGTTCGCGAATGGGGTGTGTGGTTAGTGCATGGAAGTGGTACTGCTAGATGGTCAGCTGTGAACTTATTTTTGAGGAACAGGAGTGAGAAGATGAACGCTCACTCTTGTTGCTCTTCCATTAGTCAAAGAAATATTACTTCCGACTCCAGTCAAGTCTCCACAGTACCTATTACCCCATATTCGAACAGATCAACCCTTAAACTCTTCACCACACAATCTATCACACTTGTACTTTCTCTGTAGCAGTTACACTCTATTCTGCATTCTGCCTTCTTTCTAATACCTCAATATGCATAGAACGTTTGTTTATTGAGATACAGTATGGAACCTACCCTTCTCCCCTTCGAGCATCACCACTCAGCGATCCCCGATTTAACCCTAGCTTGGTCACAGGACAATTGACAATGACTGACTAATCCACCAACCTTTTCGTCATTAGACTGGGGGAGAAACTGGAGCACACACAGTCGTGGGGGGGGGGGGGGACATAGAAATTCCTTTCAGACAGCATTGTTTCTGTCAAATAAGCAAGAATTGTGCTTGAGATTAGCAGCCCACAAGTATCACAGGGCAATTGACAATGACCAATTAACCTACCAACTGGTGCATCTGGAGGAAACTGGAGCGTCCGGGGGAAATCCGTGTTATCTCAGGGCGAACGAACAGACTCATTACAGACAGCAGCAGGAATTGAACCCGGGTCATTGGTACTGTAAAGCACTGTGCTAACCACTTCACCATGTTCTGTCCGAATAGCTGTTCAACAAAAATCTTTTAACAACATCTCAGTAAAGAACAAACCAGCAAACCAGTGAACTGTTCTCCAGTCTCCTAATTCCATTGCTTGACCTCAAATGATTAAAATAATATTTTAAATTAACCCACAGCAAGATTCATAAACTCCCATCAGGAATGAATCTAATTGGGCTGGTTAGCCTGTGAATGTATTTCACTCTGAATGTATTATCCATCTGTTTCTCCTTAACTGGGCGAGTTTAATGAGCTGCATTCACCTACAGAGTTAATTAAATAAGATATGATTGAGATATCTGTTTAATCTGGTCAAGGAATGCCGTTGTCATACAGATTGAGGGAAAACCAGCTATTAGGCAGTACGTGCGAGGATATATCATCCTCTCGACTTTCTACAGACGCACTGTGGAGCGCGTTCTGACGGATGCACCGCCACCGGTGGAGGCTTCAACGCACAAGATTGCAAGGGATGGTGGGGGGATGTAACCCGGCCAGCTCCATCACTGTCAAAACACTCCCCAACATCGGGGACATCTTCAAGAGGCAGTGCCTCAGGAAGGTGCCATTGCTCATTAGGGTGCACACAGTCCAGGACATGCCCTCTTCTCGACTGTTTATTCCTCTCCTATAGGTACTGCTTGGCCTGCTGAGTTCCTCCAGTATTTTTTTATGTGTTACCCTCTTCTCATTACTATCAGGAGCCTGAAGACTTTAATTAATCTCATTAATCCCTTTTACGCTCTAATTATTCATTTTGTAATTGACAGTAATTTCATACCTTTGCACTGTACTGCTGCTGCAAAGCCATGAGCTTCACGTCACATACAAAATGGTAATAAGCCTGATCCTGATTCTGTGATGTTGCCAGGACTAGGGGGTCTGAGCTATAGGAAGAGGTTTGGCCAGGCTGGCTCTTTATTCCTTGGAATGTAGGAGAATGAGGGCTGACTCCACAGAAATGTTCAAAAGCTATGAGAGACGAGTAGAAGATGGGTGGCAATAGTTTCTCCAGGGTAGGGGAGTCCAAAACCAGGGGGGTGGGAGGAGAAAGATTCAAGAGACTTAAGGGGCAACTTTTTCACACATAGGGTGGTAAGTATATGGAATGAGTTCCCAGAGGCTAAGGCAGGGACTTGGGTGCAATGGTGGGGAGTGATACATTGAAAAACAGAAATTTGGGACTAGCTGGTTGGGCACTGTGGCCAGCATGGCACGGTGGGGCTGAAGGGCCTGTATCCCTATTCTATCGCTCTGTGACTCCATGACAAAATGGCCTAGGCAATAAAGACCATCCACACCTTTGGAAACAAAAGCACTATGTTCAGAACAACATTTGCCTTGTTCATTTCATACAATAATCCAGTTTGTGTAAATGTACAAAAGTTTGCACGTCACAGAGTTGATACAGATACAGTTGCCGGTTGAAGATCACACTGGTAAACCTCCAGCACTACAAATGACATCCGTCTCATTTTTCTTACAGCTGCATGGACCGCACTTTGCTGTCAGCAGGAAATTCTTACACAGTCTATAAACTACACGGCACTTTAGATGTTTCTTGTGTAATATGCATTCTATGAAAATTGAAAATCACATATTTTTGATTCGATTTATTCATTGAAGGATATAATGGAATACAGTGCAGCAAAGAAGACATTTCACATTTCATAATCTTTTTCTCATCTGTCTTTATTCAAGCTGTACGGGAACAAAGAGAGCATTTCAGTTACCGCGCGTTCGTGCATCTGCGTAGCTTAGAGAGAACAGCAGTGACCATAGGAACACGTTTCAGCCGAACATCACGTTAACCAACCCTGCCACTCTGTTGCCAATTTCTATGCACAGTTGACTGGAGATTCTTCAAAAGTTAAAAGTTCAAAGTACATATGCAATATACAACCCCGAGATACCTCTTCCCACAGACAGACACAAAACCAAGAAACACCATGGAACCCGTTCAAAGTAAAGATCAAATGTCCAATGCACAAAAAAAGAACAAATCATTTAAATGGCTAAAGGTGAGTGAATAACACCAAATACAAAACATCAAACCACAGAGTCATTGAAACAGTCTAGGCAAGTTCAATTCAATTTACCGCTGAGGCTAGTGCTGACTGGAATTGAACTTTTAAACGTCACAGCAGACTCAAGGTGAACATATTTAAACATTGGAGTACTGTGCACAGCTTTGCTTACCCTGTGGCAGGAAGGATGTTATTAAACCAGAAAGAGTGCAGAAAAGGTTTTCCAGGATATTGTTGCCTGGACTTGGGAGGCTGAGTTACAAGGAGTGGTTGGGTAGAATGGGACTTAACTCCCTGTAACGTAAAGATTGAGGGGTGACCTGATAGAGGCGTATAAGATCATGAGGGGCATAGACAGGGGAAAAGTATGTAGTCTTTTTTCCAGAGAGGGGGGTTCTAAGAACAAGATCAATCCTGATCCAGGCTCAGTCCTGACCTCGGGCACTGTTGTGTGGAGTTTGCAAGTTCTGTCTGTAACCGCATGTGTTTCCTCAGGTTCTCCAGTTTCCTCCCACATCCCAAAGTGTCAATTAGCTGCTGGAGATTGTCCATTGTGTAGGGGGGAGGCAATGCTAAAAGGGAGCAGAAGAGGTTCCAGGCAATGTTAATATCCATGCAAACTTGACTTCAACATTTAAGAGAAGTTTGGATAGGCACATGAATAGTAGGAATATGGAGGGCTATGGTCTCAATGCAAGTCATTGGGAATAGGTAGATTCAGTGGTTTTTAGCATGGACTAGATGGGTTGAAGGGCCTGTTTCTGCACAGTACTTCTCTATGACTCTATGTTACATTTGCTCTGTGTGCTGGTTTATACTCGGTTTACGATGGTGCTGGTGTTGCCCAGTGACTACTTATCGGCAGCAAACAAAATGAAAAATTCAACTAACCCATTAATGACAGTTTTTCTGGTAAAATTTATGATAAATGATCACAGCAAACAATGGAGAGGCAGACGGAGGCGAGGAAGATTCGAGGATTGAACTGAGCAGGTGTGAAACGAGGTCGAGGCAGATTTGAGGTGAGCAGAGTTGAGGCAAAATTGGGGTGAGTTGAAGTGAGGAAGAGTGAGGCCTGTCCACCTAAACCGAGAGCGAGGAACCCAAGGTTTAATCGATCTAAGAGCCAGGCCAATTCAGAAAGGCCGCATAAGGCCCAAAACATGGTTGCAGGGTTCAGGCCTGGAACGTATCGAAGCGACAGGGCCCAGGTCCTACAGCGAGGAATGACTAAGTGTTTAGACAGTTTAAACATTAGGCCAGGTTGAAGAGAGAGGATGTACAGACCAGTGGCAAGGATCGGGGTAGTTCTGCTCGCTACTCTGTAACATTTACTTGGTGATGCACCATCAATAACTCACACTGAGACGTAAGGCGAGATATCGGCTTTTATTGACTGGAAGAAGGAACAAGCAGTGAGTGACCACCATACTACATCCTGGAGACTGAGAGGCCGGGCTCAGGCCTCGATTGCCTTTATACCGGGGTCTGTGGGAGGAGCCACAGGAGCAGTCAGCAGGTATATGTAGTTCACCATACTTGGATCTGCGCAGAATTGAGGCTGAGGCTCCGGCCTTCACGTCTGTGGATTCAGTTTCATTCTGAATGATATTTGTTTGTGAAACACTCTGGTTCTGTTGGCGGTGTAACTCTGGTGAAGACAATCTCCAGCCCCGCCAAACGCGTGAGATTGAAGCACGAGCCCCTCCCCGAAACCCACTGTTTGTGTGGATGCTGCATGATCCGTTACCATTACAAATGAGTGCCACGAAATAACAGACAGTACAATTGAAAGATTTAGCTTGATAATTCTTAATTTAACTAAGGGGTTAGTAAAGAAAGAACAAAAAGAGAAACGGGCCCATTTTAGTGAAACAATCCAATGTGTACGAGTTGGAGGCTCACGGGATCCCCTTCGCTGATCCTCTCTCAATCTCATCCCAGGCTTCGTTGGATCACAACCCCACTCAGGGTCAATCCTACGACCTCTTCTCTCTGGCATCTTCATCTCCTTCACAAAAGCCCCAAGCCCAACCTTACTGAATCCCGCCTTCCTAATTGGACAGCAGCACAACGTCCTATCTCCTACCTTCAAAAGTAACCCAAACAAGCAGCTTGCAGAGTACAGCACAAAAATCAAATACAGAACTGCATAACAGTAAAAAGACAAGAACCCGGGCATTACACTTGCTTTTACTGTTAGCCTGATTTGTTTTTCTTTCTGCACACAGGGTGTTTGACAATCTTTTTTATGGGCCCTATTGGGTTTCATTGTTTTTGTGGGTGGCTGTAAGGAGATGAATCTCTAGGTTGGATAATGTATAGATACTTTGATAATAAATGCACTTTGAACTTTGAACTTTGGCTTATACTCCCTGGATGACCCCCTTCCTTCCATGTTGAAAGGAGGTATACAATGTTGAACTACAAATGAAAGTTTTCACATTAAAAAGTACAAGGAGAGGAAAGATTTAGAGGAATAATAGGCCAAAAGCAGGCAAATGGGTGTCATTGTCAGCATGAACCAGTTGGGCTGAATGGCCTGTTTCCATGCTGAATGTCTCTGTGTTAATCTGCACTCTCAGTTCCATAGCTGATTCGTACAGTTCTATTGAGACAGTGCAATAGGACACATCCACTGAAAAAAAACTGATATTGCAGTGATTTAGCCCAGTAAAATACATTCCTAAGGATATCATAGTTTATACAATCCTTTCAAAGAGTTCAAACTCGTGTTCTCTGTCAGTGTTCTGTGCAAACTTAATAAGATCACACCGCCAGACACAGGTGGTACATGTTTGGGGTAGCCACAATTAAACACATGCTTGTGCCTTTGAATCAGTTTTATTTATCTTGGGTTTCTTTCTGGCAGAAATCTGGAACATATCACACTTCTAAGGGAAGACTGGCTGGTGAGATATTACACCTTCACTTGTCCCTCTCCACCTGAAGGCATCCTTAACCAAAGTCAGACATACTGGATAATCTCCAGAACCTCTGTCAGGCCTTTAAAGATCACTCTTTTTTTTAACCCCTTCTCGGGAGCTTTGAAAAGAATAATTAACAAGGTGTTAGTGAACTGCCTTCTTGAACCTCTGCTGCCTTTCCAGTGACAGTACTTCCATAGTATTGTCAGGGAGGGAGTTCCAGGGCTTAGGAACTCAAAGTTCCTAAAGGTTATGGGGAGAAAGCCGGAGGGTGGGATTGAGGGGGATAATAAGTCAGCCATGTTAAAAAGGCAGAGCAGCCTCGATGGGCCAAATGGCCTGATTCTGCTCCTATGTCTTATGGATCCACCCAGTCCCATCAACATTCTGTGCATGCATTGGCTCTCAAAGGAAAACGTCCTTTTGTAATCACCTCACTGACCTATGCTGTTGCCACTGTTTCATCTAATTTGTAATGACCAGCGTGTGCAAAAATCTTGTGCTGTGCAATTGCTTGCCCGGTGATGTCTGCACACTGACTTTCAAGTATAAAGGTGTTCGTTTTAACAGCTAGCAATCATGTCAAGAACTTTGATCTCCTCTGGATTTGATTGTTACTCTCATTCATCTGCACTCTCACAAAACTTACGTAGCAGGCCTGTAGCGGGTAATGAAGGATTTCCGCGCTGAAACTTCTGCTCACCGTCCACGTGCAATTTGCTTGCTAAATGATGCTTTAAAAAATCAGGTTTCCAAATATCACTCCACTTCTTCCCACATGCAGATTCTCCAGCAACTTTTGCATCATGACAATACACACAGGTAACACCAGTTTCTGTATTGTACATAAATATTTCTCGACCTCATGAGCTTTCAGTGTAGCAGTTTCTACTGTTCACTTAAGCCATTCTGCTTTATATGAACTGGTAGTTCTTCTGCACTTCACACCCTTTGCTTCTTTGGAATTCGACATAGTGAATCAATAATTTCTTCAATAAAAATAGTATATATAATTTTTTACATCAATTATATATAACACCACAGAAAATAGATTAAATTCAAATAGGTCTGACCAATGTTTTCGATGTAATCAAGAAATTGATACTTTTTTACATTCTACTTGGTCTTGTTTTAAAATTCAACCATTTTGGATAAATTTAAGACTTCTATTGGAACAAATTACTGGAGTACAACTCCCACATAGTCCAATGTTATTTTTATTAAGAGATATTGAAGGGACAATACCGAAACTTAAATTGAATAAGTATCAGAAAAAATTTATAAAAATTGTATTGGCAGTAGCTAAAAAAGTTATCGCAGTTACTTGGAAATCTGATTTATATTTAACTATGGATCGTTGGAATAATGAAATACATAGTTGTATTCCACTTGAAAAAATTACATATAATCTAAGAAATGAATATGATATATGTTTGAAAATTTGGCTCCCATACATACAAAAGATGGGATTAAATACATAGGTCCTTTGAAGATAAAATTATAAAGTAATTGGGGAAAGTAAAAATAAATATTAAAATTATTTTGAACTCCATGGAGCATGTGGGGACCCTCCGATATCCAGGCAATCTGTTTTCTTCTTTCCTTTTTTTCCTTTCTTTAGATAAGGGTTAAGGGGGGGAGGGTTAAGGGGAGGGGAGAGGATCAATATTATTTTTCTTTTTTTTTCATTACATTTATTCTTTGTAATTTTCTAAAAATTTAATAAATAAATAAATAATAAGATAAAAATAGTATAAATAAGCCAGTTCTAAAATCTACAGACAGATCATCGCAAACTCCATGTTCTCAACACCATGCGTGTCAGAAGCTGGAAGAAGAGATGTGATTGTGTATGACTGTGTATTAGACTTAACATGCTAACGAGGTAGAGGGTGACAACCTTTTGTGTGCAGTTTAAATTCCTTTGTGCACTAGTAGCAAGAGATGTGTGCGTGCTATATATGGCACACTTAGAAGGAACATGTGGATATACACTCCAAGACCCTTGTACCCCTCACTCCAGTCCCCCATTTGCTGTGCCCTGCCTGTACTATCATACTACCTTTCGTTGAACTGAATTCCATTTGACAGTTTTCTAACAAATTCACCGCGCCCTCCTTTCACTATCAGCTATGAAGCTAATTGTGTGTCATCTGCAAATTAATTTTATCTTGCTCACAGTATTAGAGATCTGCCAGTAGCTCAAAGTTTGTGTGAAGAGAAGGCAGTCAGCATAGAGGAGGCATCAGCCCGGACCTGGTGAAGGGTCTCAGCCCGAAACATGGACTGTTTATTCATTTCCCTGGATGCTGCCCAACCTGCTGAGTTCCTCCAGCATTTTGCACACATGTGGCTCTAGATTTCCAGCATCTGCAGAATCTCGTGTGTTTAAGCTTAGGAAGAGGCTGAATATTTGAGACTTTCATCCAAGGAGAACATATAAAACAACTGGACTCGACTCCAGGTTGATTTGGCTTTTCGCTTCAGGAATGTGCTCATTATTCCGAGCATTTGGAACCGCTTCACTCTGTTATAGCAATCACTTCTGTGCCGACTTCTGTTAGCATTCAGGAGGATTTAAATTACACAGCCTCGAGGGACCCATAAATGCACGTCACCACAAAAACAATTTATGGAAAAGCACGGAAATATATAAAGCAACATCTCATATAATGCACAGAAATGGTGAAACATTATAAATAACAGTGTAACAGAAAGAGCATTGAAATCAGCTTGTGGGATCAATAATGGATGTTCAAAGTTCAAAGTTCAGTGTAAATTTATTATCAAAGTACATATATGTCACCATGTACAGCCCAGAGGTTCATTTTCTTGCAGGCGTTCATGGTAAATGCTGAAGTGGATGTTTCCTATCAGGGGGTGGGGGTGTGGTCTGGGACCAGAGGACACAGCCTTAGGTTACAGCGGCGTCCGTTTAGAATGGGGATGGAGAGGGGTTTCTTTAGGCAGACGGTGGTGAATCTGTGGAATCCATTGCCACGGGTGACTGTGGAGGCCACGTCACTGGGTGCACTTACAGCAGTGGTTGATAGGTTCTTGATCAGTCAGGGTGTGAAAGGTTACAGGGAGAAGGCAGGAGACTGGGGTTGAGAGTGAAATGGGTCAGCCATGATGAAATGGTGGAACAGACCTGATGGGCCAAATGGCCTAATTCTGCTCCTCTCTCTTATGGTAAATACGAAGAAACACAACGGAATCAATTGAAAAGTTGTGCACAAAGAAAGACAGAGAAACAGCCAATGTGCAAAATAGTGCAAGTACAAAAAAGAAAAAAACAAAATAGTAATAATAAATTGAATTAAAATTTCACACTGCTCTGTTTTAAAAAGGCACCCGGAGTGCCTGCTGACATTTGAACTAAATTGCTTACAGGTCCGGATTTAACATGGTTTGGTTTGATTATTTTCAAAGGAAGTGAACGTACGTTAGGGGAAAGAACGAGAAGGTAATCGTCTGAGTGTTTGTGCTGTCCCGTCTCAGTAACAGGCCATTCTCACATCTGGATCAGTGGTGACCAACACCGGGAAACTGGGCAGCTTCCTGGCCGACGGCTGGTGAGGGGAGAGGAAAGAAAGGCATTCAGACCCCGCAACCCTGCTACACCAATCAGTAGAGTAACACTGTCCACGGGGAAATGGAAGGTAGGCTCAAGGCATCAGCAAGATTCAATGAAGGTGTCTAAAGCTACAGAACTCCAAGTGTGGGTGGTAGGGAACTCACAGATTTAAAGTGAAAGTCAAGGTAAACCTATTCTCAAAGTATGTATATGACACTGTGTAAACACACACCAAATGCTGGAAGAACTTAGTACATCAGGCAGCATCTGTGGAAATGAAAACAGTCAACATTTTGGGCCAAGAACCTCCGTCAGGATACTGTTTAACTACATCGAGATTCATTCTCTTTCCAACATTTACAGGAAAATAAAAAGTACTATTTATGAGAAACTACACATGAATAAAGACTGACAAGAAACCAATGTGCAAAAGAGGACAATTTGTGCAAATAAAGTATAAATAGTACTGAGGACATGAGTTATGGAGTCATCGAAAGTGAGCCTGGAGGTTGTGGAGTCAGCTGAGAATTGAGGTGAGTGAAGTTACCCACGCCAATTCAGGAGCCTAATGGTTGTGGAGTAATAACTGTTCCTGAACCTGGTGGCGTGGGAACCAAGGCTCCTGTACTTCCTGCCTGATGGTATTAATGAGAAGAGGGCATGGCTTGGATGGTGGGGGCTCAGTGATAATTGATGCTACTTTCTTGTGGCAGTGTTTCATGTAGATGTGATTAATGGTGGGGACAACTTTGCCTGTGATGGACTGGGCTGTATCCACCACTTTCTGTAGACTTTTCCATCCCAGGGCATTGGCACTTCCATACCAGGCCATGATGAAACCAGTTAGGATACACTTCACCGTGCATCTATAAAACTTTGTCAAAGTTTATGGTGATATGCTGAATCGAGGCAAATTTTTTTTACAAAGTAGAGGCATCTTTGTGATGTCTATGAGATTTCTCAATCATCCAGGACATTGTTTATCAAGCAGTAGTAAATCAAGACATCTGGACTTGCCGTGTTGTCTAGAAGATGTTTCACCATGGATCAGAACCTAAGAAACTTCTCGGGTGAGTGGTGCAATGTCTTCTAGACAACACATCAAGTCCAGTTGCCGTGATTTACTACTGCTTGATTGTTTTTTGTGATGGTACTCACATACGAGATTTAAGGCAGCTGGTAGAAGAAATAGAGGGAGTTGAGTTAAAAGATGCCTCAGCCTCAATACTATTACTGAAAGACCAACTGCACCGATTAAACTCATCATCTGCTTATAACCAGCCTCGAATGTCAACTTAGGTGAGAATTTGATCTGGCCCGAAGTATTTTCTCAGTCTATCTTTTTCAGTACTGTTGAGTGCAAAATGCAAACAAAGTTTAATATTTAGTTATCACAGGGTCACTTTTAGCCCACAGGCTACTGGAGGTGAAGGAAGCCCTGATGCAGGGTTTCAACCTGGAACATCAACAATTCCTTCCCCCCCCCGCCCCACACCTATGGAATCACCGAGTTCCTCCAGCGGGTTGTACTTCGCTCCAGGTTCCAGGATCTGCCATCCCTCTTGTGCTCTCAAGACTCGCTATTGTCCCTGCAGGCAAGTTTGGAGTAATGAAGCAATTATAGAGAAATTGAGCTTTTGCATTATTTATATATAGCACTTTATATAACTTACAGTGATTTTTAAGCCCTGCGCTGTACGGCTGCTGCAAAACAACTGATTTCAATAGTGGTGGTGTGATCACTCAGTTTGGGTATGATGTTCTCTTAGAGGTTGTCTATCGGTGGCTCCTCGGACGGCTGTAGGGGCCGATTTGGCACCAACGCATTCTGGTGCAGAGTGGGCAAGGGTAAGTGATGGCGGTGGTCAGCGGTTGGGCCTTTTGGTTGGACAATCTCTCCTTTCGCAGTTGCCGCGTGTTCTCGGTGGCACGGTGGAGGCAGCTCTCATGTCACGCAGCTCCCCCTTGAACAGATTTCCTCCAGGCGTTTCTGTTGAGTGCAATGCCTTCCTGGTTTTAACTGAGCCCCTTGTGGGCAAAGGAAATGCCTCAAGCATCACATTCAGCCTGAGGAAACTCAGCAAAATTCACGACATAAGGCTGTAATAATAAACCTGATTCTGATTGATTCTCAGGAACAAACCCCTTTGCCCACAAACTCCGCACCAGTCTTCTACAGCGATCGCATTCGTCCTCTCCCATCACCACCAACGTCCTCCATATTGCTGACCCTCCTCCTACACGAGGGGTAATTTACCACAGCCAATTCACCTAACAATCAGCATGTCCATAAGATATGGCTAGAGTGCAGAACATCCAGGTGAAACCCTGGCAGATGCAGGAAGAGCCTGCAAACTCCACAGGGACAGCACCAGAGACTGGGACAAAATTTGAATTATTGGACCTTCATAAGACGTAGGAACAGAAATAGACCATTTGGCCCATTGAGCCTGTTCTACCATTCGATAATGGCTGATTTATTTATTAACTAGCTCTAGGGACAGAGAACAATTTTGAGGTCTTTGTCCATCACGGGTCATTAAATAAAGGACAAGTGGAGAATACTCGAGGTAACCAGCTGGTCAGGGGGCATCTGCAGAGAGAGAGAGAAAAGCAGAGGTAACATTTCAGGTCAAGGACTTTTCATCAGATTTTCAGCATTTTGCTTCATTAATGAAAGTCAAAGTCAAGTGTCACAGTGTATGCTAGCAATGTCAGAACCTAAGTGCAGAGGAAAGACAGACTCCAATGTAGAGACCACAACCAGAGTTTATTCATAAGAATTCTAGTAGAACATTCATGTCTGGGCCAAGCAACACTATGAGACATAACACTCTCAAGACTAAGACCCCGTGATTAGTACCAATCAGGTATCCACTTACATAATACAAGTAACACAGAATCCCTGGGCCAATCAAAATAAACTTAAAAAGTTTAAACAGAAAGCACCAGGAGATGCAACATGTTGCAAAGATTGATTTCCCTGATAAAAACACAAGGAAATCTAAATGATTAATGACTGTCATTAAACAATTCGGGTGCTCTAAAAACCTTGGAGTCAAATCTCTCCAGCTCCCCACACAGGCCAGAAGAGCCCATTACATACAGATACATGTGGGCACAAGTGCAAGGAGAAACTGACTTACAGCAGCCTCAGAGGAACACACTGTAGAATGAAATGTAAAGAGACAGTACACTGATGAGGGCCAGACTCTAGAAACGTTGATGTCTAGAAGGAGCTTGGGGCCGAATAGAACAGTAAGTCATTTGGTTACAAATTCAATTGGCTTGATACCACATTGCGGACCGAAGGCCCAGTTCCTGTGCTGTATTGTTCTATGTTCCATACACAAACCCTTGTCTGCACAGGTGCAATGAAAAAATTCTTGCAGGAACATCACCGGCGCAGAGCATCAGATAAGCAACACTTCTGGTTTAAGTTGGCGCTACCAAAGACGTGCGACAGCTCTACTGGTAGTTCAGAAGCAAAGGCATTTGATTAAAAACATTACTAATAACTCTTTTTTTGAAGTAAGCTATCACCGCAGACGAGTGAGGGCAAGGTGAACGTGAGAGACAGGCCCTGCTGGTGCGCTGCAGAATCAACGCACTTGCAGTTGAAGCCATGCTGGTAGGAGTGAACAACTCAGAGGGGACGGAGGAGTTCCAATGGCCGTCTAACTAACCCGGATGCAAGGGTGGATCATTCTAAGCACTGAGCTGATTTGGAGAGGGTGAGAACAGCTTCTTTTGGCGGCTCCTCTCTCTGCAAATCTAAGGCTATGAGACTGCCCCTGCTGCTGTGCATCACGTCTTCGAACTTTGCGGTGACTTGCCCCGCTAATATGATAAACTGAATACTGAGGCTTTGGGCCTACTCTCAGCTGCTCAGGGAATTGGATCTAAGGACTCAGTTTGGTTTGGAATGCTGTTGATGTTGCTCATTCTATTTTTTTGCATGTTTTGCATTTTTTTTCTCATTCACTCTAGTGGCTGTGTCTTATTTTCTTTAACTTATTTTAAATTGGGTTATTTCAGGTTCCTTGCTCTGTGGCTGCCTATAAGCAAACAAATCTCATGGTTTTATAATTTATACATTCTTTGATAATAAATGCACTTTAGATCTTTGAATCTTTCAATTCACAAAAAGCATAAATTAAATTTAAATTATACAGTGATGGTATCTGAAAGGATCTGGCAAGTGTGGATTGGGACAGGCTGTTTTCTGGCAAACGTGAACTAGGTAAGTGAGGAAGCCTTCAAAACTGAAATTCTGAGAGTACAAAGCTTGTATATGCCTGTCAGAATAAAAGGTCAAGGTAACAGGTGTAGAAACTTTGGTTCTCATGTAATATGGAGTCCCTGGTTAAGAGAATACAGGGCATGCTTTGCAAGTATAGCCAAGTACAAACAAATGAGGTGCCTATGGAGTACAAGAAATGCATGAGAACACTTAAGGAAATCAAGAGGGCTAAAAGAAGGCATGAGGTTGCCTTAGCAGACAGGGTTATACCGGTTGGTTCAAGAACCAAATGGCTGAGAAGTTCTTGAACCAGGTGGTGTAGGGCTTCAGGTTTCTGTACTTCCAGCCTGATGATAACGACAAGAAGATGGCCCAGATGGTGTGGATCGTCGATGATGGACATTGCCCTCCTGTGGCAGCGCCTCCTGTAGATACTCCCGATGATGAGAGGGATGTACCTGTGATGTATTGGGCAGAGTCCACTACTCCCTGCAGCTTCTTATATTCAAACTGAAGTTGAAGTTTGTTGTCATTCAGCCATACACATGTATACAACTAATGGAAGCAATATTTCTCAGAGACCAAGGTGCAAAACACAGTATATATCACATACAGCATATAAAATGATGTTAACAGTTAAAAATGTATTCTGTGGTTGTACCATTTGACATAAAGTACATATACGACATAGAGTTAAATATACACCAGTACACAGCTTCTGGTGTTGTGACAGATAATGTGTGCCGGGTGGTAACAGGGTGTTCAGAAGTCTCCCCACCCTGGGGGAAGATGTTACCCAGCCTGATACTCCTGCGTATTTCAAATGCCATACCAGACCATGGTGCACCAAGTGAGGACACTTCTACCAGTACATCTGTACAAGCGTGTTCAAGTGTTCGGTGTCAAGCTGAACCGCTTTACCTCCTCAGAGAGTAAAGACACGGGCGTGCATTCACTACGATTCTATCTGTGTGCTCGGCCCAGGACAGGTCATCCAATATGTCTACACCCAGGAATTTAAATCTGCTGATTCTCTTCGAGTTGAGACTAAAAGTTCAAGTTCAAAGTACATTTATTATCAAAGTATGTATACATTATACAACCTTGCGATTTGCCTCCTACAGGCAGCAAAGAAACCCAAAAAAAACATAAATATAAAAAAAGATTGTCTAACGCCCAATGTGCAGAAAATGAAAATTACATCATGCCCATAAAAAAAGAATAAAATAACCCATAAAGTAGACTAGAATGTTCAGTAAAAGAACATCAAGCAAGCAGTAACTGCATACAAATGTTGTTTATGAACTGATGTCTGCAAAGAGAGTCAGCACAGTACCGAGTAAACATCATGAAGCTGTGTTCTGAACTGGCCTGTACCTCGCCTCAGGTCTCGACGCCCTGACTTTCTCAATCTGGCCTGACACTTAAATCTCCATCCGAACAACAGATTCTGCTGCTTCAAGCAGCGATCTGAATCGGCCTGTCCCTCACCTCAGGCCTTGACACCCTGACATGCTCAATCTGGCCTGGCAGTTAAACTTCCATCTGAACAATGGGTTCTGCCACTTGGATATGCCAGGCTTTGCCGCCTTGATTTGGCCTGTAAGTCTCTGCCCAAACATTGTGTTCAGTCACATCGATACACTCTGGGGCCTGGACCCCGTGGCTTCAGTTCGGCCTGTTCCCAACCTTCACGCTCTTCCATGCTCTCGGCAATGGGCCTCAGTTCTGCCACATCGAATTGCCTCCAGGTCCAAAGGAAAGTTACAGGCTATTACTTGGGATGATCATTTGCCAGAAAAAGTGTGGCTAACAAAGTATTTAGTTGTTACCCTTGCGTCATTAGCTACCAGCCGGAAGTCACTGAGGTTCACCAGCGCCATCTTAAACTGTACATCAAGCAGTCTGAGACTGAGTTTAGATGTTTGGAGGATTGAGGCTGTAATTAGCAGAAGGAAATTCAGAAAGCAGGTTTTGAAGAATGCCATTTCAATGATGAAATACTGGATCCCAATAACAACGATAACACCAATATCCTCAAACCTCTCCGTTTCACTACCATCAATATTAATAACCTCAATCATCCCCCGCAAGCAACCCTCAGCATGAGCAAACAATCCATTCACCAAGGCATAAATGAAGAAAAAAGGACCAATAATTGTACAAGAAATTCATTAACCTTCGACACAGAGGGACTCCAATTCAGAATTAGGTTTATGATTAGAATCAGAATCAGGTTTAATATGACTGGCATAGGTCGTGAAATCGTACACACAAGAGATGCTGCAGATGCTGAAATCCAGAATGACAAACACAAAATGAAGGAGGAACTCAGCAGCTCAGGCAGTATGGACATTCTCTCTTCATTCATCCCTCCTGGCACTTACCCCTACAAGCAACAGAAATCCGACACCTACCTATTCACTTCCTTCCTTATTTCCACTCAGGGCCCCTTTCATTTGAGGCAACAGTTTACCTGTGAACCTGTTGGGGCCACCTATTGTATCCTGTGCTCCCGATGTGGCCTCCTCTGTGTTGACAAGCCCGATGTAAACTGGGGGACCGCTTTGTCGAGCACCTCCATTCCATCTGCCAAAAGCGGAATTTCCCAATGGCCGTCCATTTTCATTCCAAACCCCATTCCTGTTTTGACATCGGTCCATGGCCTCCTCTTTTGCCTCGATGAGGTCCTTCTCACGGCGGAGGAGCAACAGCTTGTATTCCATCTGGGTGCTTCCAACCTGATGGTATGAACATTGACTTCTCCATCCAGTAATTCTTTTCCTCTTCCCCTTCCCTTTTCTTCTTTTCCCCATGCTGGACACTTAACTCATTCCCTCACCTGCCTATCACCAACCCGTGGGTTCCCTCCTCTTTCCCTTTCTCCTATGGTCCACTCTACTCTCCAGCCCTCTACTTCTCCTACCCACCTGACTTCACCTATCACCTTCTAGCTAGCCTCCCTTCCCTCATCCCACCCTGTTATTGTGGCGTCCTCTCTCTTCTTTTCCAATCCTGAAGAAGGGTCTCGGCCTGAAATGTCAACTCTTTTATTCACTTCCACCGCGGCTGCCTGATCTGCCGAGTTCCTCCAGCATTTTGTGTGTTGTTGTGAAATTTGATGTTTTGTAGAAGTGGTATTTTGAAATACGTTATAAAACTATACCTCACAACAAGAAGTAGATATAAAAAAATCAATTTAGTTAAGTAATGCCAAACAAAAGAGGAAAACCAGTGAGGTAGTCTTCATAGTTTCATTGTCCATCCAGAAATCTGATGGCAGAGAGGAATAAGCTGTTCCTGAAATGTTGAGTATGCACCTTCAGGCTCCTGTACCTCCTCCCTGATGAGAAGTGGGCATGTCCTGGGTGATGGGGGTCCTTACTGATGGATACCGTCTTTTACAGGCATCGCCTTTGGAACTGGAGGATGTCTTTGAGGAGGGCTAGGGAGGCTAGTGCTCATGATGGTGCTGGTTGAGTTCACAACTTCCAGCAGCTTTTTCCGATCCGGTGCAGTGGTCCCTCCACACCAGACAGCGGGCTAAAAAAGTTAGAATGCCCTCTACAGCTCATCTGTAGAGATCTGCAAGTATCGTTGGTGACATAGCAAGTCTACCGAAATTCCTAATGAAACACAGCAGCTGCTGTCCCTTCTTCGTGATTGCATTGAGTTGGGCCCAGGCTTGGTGGTCATAATGAGAAGAGGCTATGTCCCGGATGGTGAGGGTGATGGGTACGTGGAACGATCTGCCAGTGGAGGTGGTTGAGACAGATACAATTTCAATGCTTAAATGACTTTTGGCCAGTTACACTAAGTGGACAGGGAAGGTTTACCTCAACAGGAGAGCTCATTCTGTGCATGCATGATGTCCTGGGTTTAATCTCCAGCGTTTCCACCCCAGGACTATGAATTTAGAACAAGGAAGGGAAGTTCCTGGAATAGTAAGGCCAGAGATGAGAATGGTCTCAGATTCCCCAAGCTCCAGAAAGCTGGGAAAGTGACAACCTCTATTAGCTCTGATATGGCACCTAGACTTCAGAGGGATATGGGCCATCACAGATGGGGAACTTGGGCTGAAGAGCTTGTCTCCATGCAATATAACTCTAACCCAAGGAGTATGTGAGGCAGAGACCCCACTGTCCACCACAGATGCTCCATGTGACCTCCAGCAAACAGACACAAACCCGTCACCGTTTCCATGAGGCCCTTGCCCTCACACAGGAGCCAGGAACCCTGGAACAGCCGGACAGAGGGGCGCAATCCTGGTTATGGGAACTGAGATAAGGTCATTTATTCAGGCTGCTGAGCGTGAGATTGATATCTGGCTAAACACCACCCACACACACACACACACACACACACACACACACACACACACACACACACACACACACACACACACACACACACACACACACACACACACACACACACACACACCCGCCCCCCCCCCCCCCCCCCGGGAATTAAAGCCAAGAAAAGGCTGGAAAATGACCAACTAACAACCTCTGTGACAGCCGCAGGGACATTAGCTAACATTCCCCACTTCATGTTTAAGACAGTTTTAAAGATAAATTTCTTTGATGCAGAGACTCATGTTAAGTAAGGACCAAATGAAGAATTAGTTGCCTGTGTATTTTTCGTGAATTTATGGGCTAGTTCAGACATACCTTTTTTTTAACAACCATGCTGGAATTCCATGGTTACTGTCACTGAAACAGAAAATTACTGCAGGTTTTGCTGAAGTAGGGAGACTTCAGAATTGGAATCAGGTTTATTATCACTATCACTAGAGGTTCTGGAAATCCAAAGCAACACACACAAAATGGTGGAAGAACTCAGCAGGCCAGGCAGCACCTATGGAAATGAATACACAGTTAACGTTTCGGGCTGAGATCCCTCAACAGGACTATTATCACTGACATATGTTGTGAAATGTGTTGTTTTGTGTCAGCAGGACATTGCAATAGAAAATACGTGCTATAACTCACAATAACAAGATGGCGCCAGTGATCAATGCAACCAAGAGCGATGGTTCACAAAACCTCTTCCTTCACTTCTTTTCCATCTTCTTTTTCTTTCACACATGGTTCTGCTGCTGTCGGAGCCTGTGATCTTCATTTTGGCAGGGTGCCTTCGGGCCATCTGAGTGATCTGGCGCTTTTCTATCTCCTGGCGTCTGCGGTGAGGCTTTGAGCAGTGTGCGGCTTGGAGACAGGGCACGAGCCCGTGATCGATTCTGTTTCGCGCCGATGAAATCATCGAGGTGTGAGCAGGAAGTGAGCTGGAGCTCGGCATCACCTACCATCCTCTCGCTCACTTCTGCCAGAGGAAGGTCACTGCGATTGAATGCTCTCTCTCTCCCCCTCAAAGCTGCTGGAGTCACGGGTCTTGGACGAGGTTTAACCAACGCGGTTTGTCGACTGGACTCTGCAGTTCTCATTATGACACGTTACTGGTCACTCCCCTTTCGTTGTTATCTTGCACAGTTTTGATCGAGGCAGACTGCAGATAACGGATTAGACAGTGCCAGATTGAACTGCCCGGATTCTTCCGATGACTTTGTGGGCTGGTGTTTTATTCTCCGCATTCCTCGCTCCATTTTTTTGCCATTTGCGCCATTTTTTTGCACTTGTTGGGGGAGGGGTTAATGTTTTTCCTTGAGCAGGTTCAATGGTTTTCTTTAGTTTCGTGACTGTCTGTGGGAAGACAAATCTCAGGGTTGTATCCTGCATACATACTCGGGTAACAAGTGAACTGTGAATCATTGGAATTGTTGAGGTTTGGTATGTCACCAAAGACGGCAGCTAATCACCACAGATGTTACCTTGGAGGGCATTCCAATCGGCTTCATCACCATCCGGTACGGAGAGGCCACGGCACGGGATCGAAAGGAGCTGCAGAAAGTCGTAGACTCAGCCAGCTCCATCATGGGCACTGGCCTCTCCTGCATCGAGGACATCTTCAAAAGGAAATGCTTCAGGAAGGGCGCTCAACACCTCGGACACTCCCTCTTCTCATTGCTACCGTCAGAGAAGTCCAGGAGCCTGAAGACACTCTCTCAATGTTTTAGGAACAGCTTCTTCCCTTTCGCCATCAGATTTCTGAACGACAATACCTCACTATTTGCTCTCTTTTTGCACTATTGATTTATGTATGTGTGTGTGTCTGCATATATATTATTATAACTTATAGTGATTTTTATGTCCTGCACTGTCCTGCCACCTCAAGATAAAATATTCACAAATTAAGTCAGCGATAATAAACCTGATTCTGGTTCTGATCATGTCTCACTTTATGCATTAACTTCAGTTTGAATTAACCGTGATAAATTTGTCTATAGTTTATTAAACCATCTTTTCATACAACCCATCAACTGCTATTAATATATTTATTGGAACCTTTGCACACACTTCCATGAATACCTCAGTCTGTGGTAGGGACATTATTCAGTGAAAGTAGGTTTACCTTCCCGGGAGATTTCATAAGCTATACAAGGATGTCAGAGACGTCTCTCCTGTACAAAAGAAGTTTCCTCTCTGGCACATGTTCTTCCCATTTTGTGCTCTTGTACACTTAGAAAAATGGCCACTGGTTAGAAAAATATTATGTCTAAAAGAGATTAGACAGGTTTGGAGACAAATAGTCTTCCTAATGGATGCTCCCTGACCTGTTTCAGTACAACTCCTGCATTTTGCTGAGAAGACCTTATGGGTAATTATAAAATCAAATAGTCACTAATTTACTCATTCATCTTTTAGGGTGAGAACGGTATTATTATTGCATATTAATAGCTGATAGCCACTTCACCGCAAAAAAGAACAATAATTGGAAAGAGAGCGAGGATTTGGCCTCCTCTTAAAGTGGAATAATCACAAGACCATCACTGCTTGGTGTTCAATAGATGGTGAAGATCAAGGTGCTCACTAGGCGGTGAAGATCGAGGTGCTCATTAGGTGGTGAAGATTATGGCGTTCGGTAGGTGCTGAAGATCATGGTGTTTGGTAGGTGGTGAAGATTGTCGTGTTTGGTAGGTGGTGAAGATCGAGGTGTTTGATAGGTGATAAAGATCATGGTGCTTGGTAGGTGGTGAAGACGAGGTGCTCACCAGGTGGTGAAGATTGGGGTGTTCAGTAGGTGGTGGAGATTGGGGTGTTCAGTAGTTGGTGAAGATTGGGGTGTTCAGTAGGTGGTGAAGATCAGGGTGTTCAGTAGGTGGTGAAGATTGGGGTGCTCACCAGGAGGTGAAGATTGGGGTGTTCTGTAGTTGGTGAAGATCGGGGTGTTCTGTAGGTGGTGAAGATCGAGGAGCTCACCAGGTGGTGAAGATCGGGGTGTTCAGTAGGTGGTGAAGATTGGGGTGTTCAGTAGTTGGTGAAGATTGGGGTGTTCAGTAGTTGTTGAAGATTGGGGTGTTCAGTAGGTGGTGAAGATCGAGGTGCTCACCAGGTGGTGAAGATCGGGGTGTTCAGTAGGTGGTGAAGATTGGGGTGCTCACCAGGAGGTGAAGATTGGGGTGTTCTGTAGTTGGTGAAGATCGGGGTGTTCTGTAGGTGGTGAAGATCGAAGAGCTCACCAGGTGGTGAAGATCGGGGTGTTCAGTAGGTGGTGAAGATTGGGGTGTTCAGTAGTTGGTGAAGATTGGGGTGTTCAGTAGTTGTTGAAGATCGGGGAGTTCAGTAGCTGGTGAAAATAGAGTAGAGGAATTCAATCACTTTTTATTCCACATACATGCTTCTTTTAATTATATATACTTGTAATTGCTTTATTTATTTCTTTATTCTTTACAACTGTTGTTCCGCAACATACTGTTTTGATGTGCAAGCTCAGAGAATATGCTTCTGATTGTGTCATAGGTGAAATTCAGGATGGTTGGAGTGCAGAACAAGCTGCCAGCAGAGGTGATGGGTTTGATGAAATGTGAACGTGGATGGGAAGGGTGTGGTATGATCCAGGTGGGGTTTGATGAAATGTGAACGTGGATGGGAAGGGTGTGGTATGATCCAGGTGGGGTTTGATGAAATGTGAATGTGGATGGGAAGGGTGTGATATGATCCAGGTGGGGTTTGATGAAATGTGAACGTGGATGGGAAGGGTGTGGTATGATCCAGGTGGGGTTTGATGAAATGTGAACGTGGATGGGAAGGGTGTGGTATGATCCAGGTGGGGTTTGATGAAATGTGAACGTGGATGGGAAGGGTGTGATATGATCCAGGTGGGGTTTGATGAAATGTGAACGTGGATGGGAAGGGTGTGGTATGATCCAGGTGGGGTTTGATGAAATGTGAACGTGGATGGGAAGGGTGTGATATGATCCAGGTGGGGTTTGATGAAATGTGAACGTGGATGGGAAGGGTGTGGTATGATCCAGGTGGGGTTTGATGAAATGTGAATGTGGATGGGAAGGGTGTGGTATGATCCAGGTGGGGTTTGATGAAATGTGAACGTGGATGGGAAGGGTGTGGTATGATCCAGGTGGGGTTTGATGGAAGGTAACAATTCAGCACAGACTACCCTGGTTCTATGCTGTAGTGCTCCATGACTCCAAGTCACATTGAAGTTGAAATCTCAGCCACCTGATGGGTGTGAATAAACATTTCTACACTTACAGACCAGTGCAGATAGCACACCATCGATCCATGAACGCATAGGGGCTGGCAGCATTACCCATACTGGTAATGACACCATGTGTCCTCTGTGGCCTGTTTCTCCTTGAGCAATGATTCATCCCACTGCCTGTAGAATTACCTCTCCAGCAATCTCTCCTTTGGAGGGATCTCGTGAACCTACACTGTCCTCCCTCAATGGTGAGAACATCCCTCCATCAGGAACAGTGTAATGTACCTACACGGTCCTCATACGATGGTGAGGACGCACCTCCATTGGGAGAGTCTAATGAACCTATATTGTCCTCCCTCAATGATGAGGACATCCCTCCAATGGGAGGAGTTGAACAAAGCTACACTTCACTCCCTTACTGATGAATACGTCCCTCCATCAGGAACAGTCTATTGAGCCTACACTGTCCTCTCTCAATGGTGAGAACATCCTTCCATCGGGAGAGTCTAAAGAATCTACACTGTCCTCCCTTTCTGGTGAGAATGTCCCTCCATCGGGAGAGTCTGATGAACCTATACCACCCTCCCTCAATGGTGAGCATGTCTTTTTTAGGTGACGAACAAAATTCCTGCTGGTTGTTCCAGGTGTGATCTCACCAAGTCCATGTAGAATAATAGTTAAACTTCTTTGTAAAGATTAGCTTTATTTGCCATATGTACATTGAAATATTGAAACATCTGTACACTGAAATGCACCGTTTGAGTCCGCGACCAGCGCGGTCCAAGGATGTGCTGGGGACAGCCCACAAGCGTTGCCACGCTGTCCGGTGTTTGCTCAGTTGAAGACAAGCCCTATTGTGTTTGACTGCAGACTGGAATCTTATATGTGCTGTGTACGACTGTTGGACTGTGTTTTGCATCTTGGCCACAGAGTAACTCTGTTTCGTTTGGCTGTAGTCATGGGTTGAATGGTAATTAAGCATGAAATTCTGGCACCATCATAGCATGCCCAGAACTTACTAACCCTAATCTATACATCTTTGTACTGTGTGAGGGAACCAGAACACCTAACAGAAACCAGCGTGGTCATGGGGAGAGTGTACGCACTCTTTCCAGACAACAGTGGGACTCAGACCGGTCCTGATGCAAAGTCGCAGCCTGAAGGGGAATGTGGGCCTGCAGTCGTGCGCAGTGGCCACACGGTGGTGCTGCACGCCCAGGATTCCCCTCACCGTGGGACTTCTCGGAACCAATGCACTATCTGCTGTGAAAGATTAGTTTTAATTGTCACAAGTACATCAAAGCATACAGTGAAAATATGTCACAAGCATTAGCAACGTGGGACACCGTAGTAGCGTGGCTATTACAGCTTGGGGCACTTCAGTTCCGCGTTTAATTCTGACATCATCTGTGAGAATTTGTACGTCTCTCCCATAACTGCATGGGTTTCCTCCAGGTGCTCCGGTTTCCTCCCACAGCCCAAAGACGTACCGGTTGGTAGGCTAAGTAGTCATTGAAAACTGTCTTAGATAAGGCTAGGGTTAAATATGGGGTTGCAGGGTATCACAGCTCGACGAGACAGAAGGGTTTGTTCCACACTATATCTCTAAATAACATAAACCAACACAGCCTGAGGGTGGGCAGGGGGCAGCCCACAAGTGTCACCATGCTTCTGGGACTAACGTAGCTGCTCACCCTCATCCATACATCTTTGGAATCAGGGGAGGAGAACGTACAGACTCCTTTCAGACAGCAGTGTGGTTGAACCCGGATTGTAATACCTACCGCTAAACATTACACTACTGTGCCACCCAGTAAACCGGGTTCTGATTCGCTGGGAGCGAAAGCAAGAAGCACAGAGGGGTACCCTGAAACGTTATCACTCAAAGCACAGAATCACCCCAGTCCCACAGCAGTCTACGAGTAAACACTTCGGAATCAGAATGTTTATTATCACTGATATATATCACTTTGCAGCAGCAGTACAGCACAATGCATCAAAAATTACTGTCAGTTATAATAAGAGATATAAAATTAAATACATAGGGCAAGAAGAGAGCAAAATGCTGAGGTGGTGGTCACGGACTGTTCAGAAGCTGCATTTAAAATGTTAAGTAGGCTTCAGGCTTCCTGAGGGTCGTGAGAAGAGGGTGATGGGGGTCCTTAATGGTGGCTAGCACCTTCTTGAGGCATCGCCTTTTTGAAGATGGCCTAAACAGTGGCAGGCTGAAGGGTCTCAGCCCAAAACGTCGACTGTACCCTTCTCCATAGATGCGGCCTGGCCTGCTGAGCTCCTCCAGTACTTTGTGTGTGTTGCAGGTGACTGTCCATGCTGACTTGAGTTCACAACTCTCTCATGTGTAAGGAACGCCACATACAAATGACCACAAGAGGGTGGACTTTAGCTGCAGACTTGCTTCCAGAACCTGGTTTATCTTCAAAGTTCACAGTTCAAAACAGATTTATTATCAAAGTATGTATATATCATCATATACTACCCTAAACATAAGAACATAAGAAATAGGAGCAGGAGTAGGCCTTCCGGCCCAACGAGCCTGTCCCACCATTCAATAAGATCATAAGATCTGCCCATAAACTCAGCTCCATCTACCTGCCTTTTCCCCATAACCCTTAATTCCCCTACTATGTAAAAATCTACCTAACTGTATCTTAAATATATTTACAGAAGAAGCCTCAACTGCTTCCCTGGGCAGAGAATTCCACAGATTCACCACCCTCTGGAAAAAAAAGTTTCTCCTCATCTCTGTCCTAAATCTTAGCCCCTGAATCACAAGGCAATGTCCCCTAGTTCTAGTCTCACCTACCAACGGAAACAACTTTTCTACTTCTATCTTATCTATCCCTTTCAAAATTTTGTATGTTTCTATAAGATCCCCTCTCATTCTTCTGAATTCCAGAGAGTAGTGTCCCAGGCAACTCAATCTCTCCTCATAGGTTAACCCCTTCATCCCTGGAATCAACCTGGTGAACTTCCTCTGCACCGCCTCCAAAGCAGTATATCCTTCTGAAGTATGGAGACCAGAACTGCACACAGTACTCCAGGTGCAGCCTCACCAGTACCCTGTATAGTTGCAGCATAACCTCCCTGAGATTCATTTTCATGCAGACATCCATAGCAGATCGAGGGAATACAATAGAGTTAACGAAAAACCACACACTGACTGACAAACAACCAGTGTGCAAACAAAAACAAACTGTGCAAACACAAAAATAAATAAATAAATAAATAGATAGATAGATAGATAGATAGATAGACAGATAAATACATGAGTTGTAGAGGTCCCTGGAAGTGAGTCCGTAGGTTGTGCAATTAGTCATGTGCGACGCTCCCTCATGATCTGACGGCACTACCACTGTTGACTGCCTCATACAAGAGAAATCTGGAGACCTGAATTCTGTCAGTACTGCTCAAGATTTATCCTGAATTAACCTTTCACCGTGGTGGAGCTGACAACTCTGTCCTCTGCACAGAGGCAGGAGTACCACCCCCAATCAACAGTGGGCGCACCATCACATGGACAACTCTGCCTTCCAGAAATGTACAGCAATGTATAACTAATTCAATTTTACTCGATAAATAGCACAACCCAATACCCTACATCCAAGAAGTCTCTTTGAAAGTGCTTGCTGTCGTTCTCTCTCTCTCTTTGTCCCCATCTCTCTCTTTCTATTACCTTTTCTCTTTGTTTCTTTGTCAGTATCTTTCTCTCCCATTCCTTTCTATCTTTCTGTGTACATCCCTCCTCCCTCTGTCCTTCTTTCCACCCTCCCCTGTCTCCATCTCTCTCACTCTCTGTCTCTCTTTTCCTCCGACCTTCTCTATCTGTCTCTCTCCCCCTCTCCCCTCTCTCTCCCTCCTCCCCCTCCTCCCCCTCTCTCTCCCTCTCTCTCCCCTCTCTTTCTCCCTCTCTCTCCCCCTCCCTCCCTCTTCCTCTCTCTCCCCCTCCTTCCTCTCCCTCTCTCATTCCCTCCCTCCCTCTCTGTCCCCCTCTCTCTCCCCTTCTCTCTCCTCTCCCTCTCTCCCCTCTCTCTCCCCCTCTCTGTCCCCCTCTCTCCCCCTCTCTCTCTCCCTCTCTTTATCTCTCCTCCCTCTCTCTCTCCCATCTCTCTCCCCCCTCCTTCCTCCCTCCCTCTCTCCCCTCTCTCTCCCTCTCTCCTCTCCCCTCTCTCTCCCCCCTCTCTCTCCCCCTCTCTCCCTCTCTCTCTCCCCCTCTCTTTATCTCTCCTCCCTCTCTCTCCCCATCTCTCTCCCCCCTCCTTCCCTCTCCCTCCCTCTCCCTCTCTCTTTCCCTCTCTCTCCCTCTCTCCCCCTCCATCCCTCTCTCTCTTTCCCTCTCTCCCCCTCCCTCCCTCTCTCTCTCTCTCTTTCTCCTTCTCTCCCCCGCTCTCTCCCTCTCTCGCCCCTCCTTCCATCTCCCCCCTCTCTCTTTCTCTCTCCCTTCCCCCCTCTCCCCTCCCACTCTCTCCCTCTCTCTCCCTCTCCTCTCCCCCTCTCTCTCCCTCTCTCCCCCCTCCTTCCATCTCTCTCCCCTCTCTCCCTCTCTCTCTTTCCCCTCTCTCTCCCCCTCCCTCCTCTCTCTCTCCCTCCCTCTCTCTTTCTCCCTCTCTCGCCCCTCCTTCCCTCTCTCCCCCCCTCTCCATCTCTCCCCCTCCTTCCCTCTCCCTCT